>NC_047173.1:11440629-11693129 GCF_009819705.1 Hippoglossus hippoglossus
AACAGCTGGGCACAATTCAAGGCCCGAGATCTTGAATTCACACAGCCGAGTCCGTGTTCATCAAAACTGAGAGGTGCAGACTCTCCTCCCCGACGCAGCAGGAAAGTGTGACTGATTGAAGTTGATTTCCCCCTCGCCGACGTTCGCATCGCAGCAGAATGGCAAAACATGCAAAGATGGTTGAGTAGAGCCGACGTGGACGGGCTGATAAGCAGCGAGGCAACCCCCACCTTCCGTCACTGGACAAGCTCAGGTCTGCAAAGACTGGAATATTATGGTCCAGTAGGGGTGAGTGGTCAGCTGTGTTGGGAGGGGGTGTGTTTGTGTGTTTCACATTAATGCATTCGCTATTGCCCCCTACCCCAATGTTAACCAGGCTGTTACCTGAACCCTATAACCAGGTCTTAACAGTCTGAACATTGAGTCTGCATGGGGGTGTCCATTCTGTCCCCACAAGTGACA
Organism: Hippoglossus hippoglossus; assembly: GCF_009819705.1. Classification (NCBI taxonomy): domain Eukaryota; kingdom Metazoa; phylum Chordata; class Actinopteri; order Pleuronectiformes; family Pleuronectidae; genus Hippoglossus; species Hippoglossus hippoglossus. Next base: position 11,441,092 of record NC_047173.1, read on the forward strand.
CAAGGCCCCATGGGTTGTGTGTATTCAAAGTCCTCACTGGGATATAAAGATAAGCACCCACACACACACACTCCCACACACTCCCACACACACACACAGAGAGAGAGAGAGAGAGGGGGATGAGCAGCTTTAAAACTCATTACCACTGTGACACATTACTCAATCTTGATGAGTTAATTAAGCCTTGATTTCAAAGTCAGCCAACCGCCATAACCATGAACGTTACACTAAATATAATATTTTCATTACTGCTGCAGTGTATCAACAGAGGACATGAATAAGGTTGAACGTCGTCCTGTGGTTTTTAAATTAAACTTAGTGGGGTTTTACCACTAATGTCCTCTCGATTCTTACTGTGCCTTGAGCATATCTCCTTCTTTGTTCGGTTAGTTTTAGCCTGGTGTCAGGCAGTAAGTGTCACCTGCACATATACTGTATGATAGAGATCTGATTTGTGGTGATGTAGAACTATATTGTATTGCAATGGGATTTATTACTTATTCAGCGCCAAGTAACAACATTCATTATATTATATCAGGGCAAAGTCAAGACCTTTTAATATTAGAGAGAAACCCAACATGAAAAAGCACCTGGCAACATATTTTAACAGAGAGAAATATAGGAGAGAGGCTGTACAATACAGGTTAAAAGCATCATAGTGCAGCCTCTTAAATGAGCATAGAGTAGATTAAACAAAGACTGAACATAACATTTATCAAAGTAAGATTTATTGCACTGATTCATAAACTGCATTAGTTTTGGCTTGGTTTACATAATAAACTGGCAAGTGAGTATATTGTATTGCAATAATTGTTTTAGTTTCAGAACAGCTTAATCCTCTGCTTTGTGGCGCATCTCGCTACATCCTGTTTGTAGCAAATGCTGCATGTATTTTTTTCCGCTTGTTTGGGTGATTTTAGCTACGGGAGTAGTCTCACTGATATTTGTTGTAAGTCTCCTCTGCAGTTGATGTTTCTGTCTGTTCAACATTCATCATTCCACTTTGTTGGCTTTTATTGTGACTTATTGTTACTGGAAAAACAGATGCAAGCTGAAAAGTTGAGGCAACTTTGTATTTTATACACTGGATTTTCAGTTTTGCTGACGTCATTTATATACATATATGTGACTAGTGACTCATACAACACACTAACACATGGAAAGAAAAACAAACATGGTTTAGACGTGAGGGTACTGGAACACAGCTATTACCATTTTCTATTTTTCCATGTCCCTTTAATTTCTCTCAAAATGCTATTTCAAATCGCTTGTGTGTCTAATGGCAGCACCATATAATTCTTTTTGTCCATCAACAAAATTGCAAATAAGCACATAAAACAGTACATTGGCTCCATGCCCCCGAGGCCAAATAGCAATGAAATTGATTGATAATCAGCGAATAGGATCACAGCAAATATGATCTCTGAAAATTAATGAGGCTATTGTATCAACACATTTTCTTTTCATTAGAGTCCAGAGCACCCTTTGTTCTAATGAATAGTATAGAGTACCTTTTAGGTGGCAGACCTGGGTTGGTTGTTAATCATATAGTGGCACAGTACCAATTAAGCCTCACAGTGCTGGGCGTTAAGGCTTTTAACTGGCCTCACATTACCCAGGACCACTCTGCTAAGAACCTTTAATTACCATCTTTGGTCTGAGTCAATGAATACATCAATGTGCGGATGAATTCATACAGCGCACTACTTGTGTGTAATTGCCATGATTGACTTCGGGAGGGTTATTGCTCAACAGAATATCTTTGAAATTGTGTTTATAAGAGAGTGAGTATGTTAGGTTGTGGGAACAGATATATTTTCACTGCATAAATGTAAATACAGAGTGAATTTAGAGGTCAAGGAAAAGTTTTGGATAACTTAATGGAGTCTTTGTTGCATTAATGATTGGCACTGGCAATTAAAGTAGGTGTGCACTGCAGTTATGAAAAGCTCAGTGAATTTGTCCAGCAAGTGATGCTAATCGCTTTTTGTGTATATCTCACTGGACCAGATGGAACTAAAGCAAACCACTGTCCAGGAACAATTAAATTATATGCATGCAAAGTGAAATCATTTGTCAATTATGTTATCTTGTCGTTTCATCCAATAAGGTTTGGATTATTTCTCAGCGTGTCTCTGTTGCTGTGTCTGCCGCTGCCTATCAGAATTCTGACAATGACTTGACACGAGACGAAGCTTCGCCTCTCACGGAGCACAAGATATTTCATTAATTAAAGAGATGAAGAGGACCCTGACAAGGAGACTGAATTAATTACAGTATGTTTAAGATCTTGGAAAGTAGCAAACTGTGGTAAATTTCTCCCGAGACCGAAGATATGGCCAGCTATCATAAGTGAGAAATTTAATTCACATTAGGAGCGGCTGTAAAACTACATGATATATTTTCAGGAAATAGCAAGAGAGGACCGTGAGGGAAATTATAACAGTTCAGAAAATATGCTGCTTAATTTTTTTAGTTTTTTTTTTTTTTTTTGGTGGGATGCTTTTGTTGGATGAAATCTTTTCATCGTGAAGAAAAGTGGTTGGCTCTCCCCTGGACATGCATGCTGATTCGAACTTACATAGTTTATTTTAATTGGGTTTCAGGACCTGATAAAGCCGACGTGGGATATGAAAAGAAAACTTGAGGAGGGTGTTTTGCATAGCTGGATTATTCTCTGTACTGTCTTTACTCTACACCAGGGGTGTCACACACATTGTGGGGGGCTGTGACCCACTTAGAAACAAAAAAGCCCCCCCCCCCAGTCACATATAACAATTTGAAGCACCCAGTGTGAAGCTTCATTTAAAAGGCTAGACAATGATTTGCCTGTTGTAGGGGTCAGCAGTTAAAGTCTCAGATATCTACTCTGCAGGTTTCATAGTGAATGGTAATATTTAAAAGAAATTATAGAAGCACAGAATGTCTCTCAGCACAGAGTTTGAAGAGAAATCCTTACAACCCACACATGAAAAAAACACTTCAATACTCCTGCGTATTCCTTTGAAAATGCTTCAACTCTGCTCTGGTGTCCACACTACTCCGGATTTTTAGAGTCGCGGAGAGGTTTGGAAACGCTGCTGGCCAGGTTTTCGTTTGAAAACTTCAGGCCTGTCTTTAGTTTTGGTTGTGCAGAAACACAGATGTTTCAGAAATCCACTCCCGCTTGTTGATTGGGTCTTTTCGGACGTAGCCTGAGCTGAATTGTCAGGCTCCTATCCCATCACACGACCCCCTTCAGATAGAAAATGAGGCTTGAACCATTACGACTATCATTTTGTCCCAGTTTTTTCCCCCACGTATGTTAACTACAATCCACAATTCAACTTAGAGTTAAATGGCTCTTCCTCCTGCGCATAAAACATGTTTATACAATAAAGCCTGCATCTCATGAGGTTTGGTTTTTTTAATCAACCTTTTTGTGTTTGTCAGTTTTTTGCATTTCAACACTGAGAGCTTCAGAATTGTTCTCATGATGTTTTTCTTTCTCCCCGAGCTCATCTTCAAGCGGCTCTGGCAGCAGCTTAATTTTCCCTATCACCGGAGCCGTGAACTGTTCTTATGTGTTGTTAACTGATAGAATGCTGCGTCCCAAATATCTTGTTTTTAAAAGAGTTTGAGCAAAGTGTCTGAGGAGTGCTTTTTCACAGCCCATTTCGTAATTCCTATCTTCAGCTCAATCAGCCGCGTGTTCGACTCACTCAGCTTGTTTTTCCTGGTTCTGTCACCAACGACGCCTGCTGTTACCTGGCTGTGCCTCTGTTTCTGTCTGTCTTTTCACTTCCCCCCTGTCATTCACGCACCCGCAGATGTAAACGTGCGCAGACACACCTTACATAAACCCACGACGAGCAGCTGCCCATCAGGTTGGAACAGCTGTAATAAACACGTAAGAACCATCACGTTAAGTGGTTGCAATCAAATTCTGAGCACCAGCAACAGAACCAAGGGAAGGATCTGATGAGCAGATGGAAAGTCTGGCGATTTTACTTGTTATGAGACAGACTTCAGGCTCCCCAGTTTTATAATATAGGATGAGTCATAATGGAAATTGCCAGGAATGCTAAGTAGTCGGCAATGGTGGAAGAATAATTGATATCCTAAAGCAAAAGTAACAAATACAAACGTATATATAAATATCAAAATACTACAAATATTAATCATTAAGCGTAGATCTTGATGGGAAAAAAATCGGCCATGTTCATCCAACTAATAATCTGGATCTAGTGAATTAAGATATGGTTTCTGATAAGGGGACTATTAGGCCTTGGCAGAGGTATGCAGCATTCTAGATTCCTCTGAAATGTAGCAAGTATAAAATGGAAATGTGCAAATACCTTAAAGTTGGTCACAAGTACAGTAAATGTACTCACTTATGTTCTGCTGGTGGCCGACACTCGACAGTATATAGTAGTTGTGAGCTGCTATTCGAAGCAGCCTAATCGTAGCACAAAGTCACAAATATTAACAGAATCACACACGGCAACACACAAACACAGCTAGATGTGCAGTCACACAGCAGCAGCCAATTGCATGATTGAATGGACACTGCCCTGTAATTACAGATTCAGACAATATGTCTGCTGCCCTTTGTTCCGTACCCCCCCCCCCCCACACACTCTCCCTCCATACGTCCCCAAAGCCACTGACCCGTTGGCTTCTGTGTAATGACCACTGAAACGCTTCATTCTGTCTTCTTGACACAGCCTGGACATTATGGCGTGTCAGTTTTCGGGGATCACGGTTCCAACAGTAATGACTGCCGTTGTGGATCACAGTCCTAGTTAATGACCTCTGCTACGGGCTCAGGGAAGTGTCTGCCTGTGTCGCTCTGTCCATCTGTCTGTCAGCAAAGCTCTGGTGCTCACAGCCCATATTCAGATACTCTACTGACGGGCGATGATGAATGCATACATTCATTCATCCATACATGAAGAAATACAGACACAGACCACCCCTGTCCCAGGCCCCTGGTCCATTAGTGACATGGAGGTTGACCCGCCCCTCACACGCCCTCCAGCAATCCTATATTGGGAGGCTGGACCTCGGCCCTGGACAGATGGTGGGGACACATGGAGATGGTGCTCCACCTTCAGTTACCACATAATCATGCATACAGGCTCAGAAAATGTATGTATGTAAAGTGTTCTTGTATTACACACAAAGTGGTCAGGTTACCTACACCACTCAGTGTTAGATCACCAAAATATAGACTAACTTCACCTTTTATGTCCACTGCAGTCGTTCAAACCAGATGGCAATGGTGTGATTCTGTTTACCTTAATTCAACAAATGGATTAATAAGGAAATTAATCTTAACACATAAATGCAAATTTCACGACACAGAAATTTGGTGTGTTGAAACTTTCTAAACCCCCCAATGATATTGAACTCCAGGTAACTGGAGGGGATGGTAAGTGAAGCGACTCTAAAAAATGTGCCAAATCATTCTTTGATTATAGAAACATCGCACTCTGACCGCTTGCAGTGTGAATATTTGTTTTTCATCATCTCGAGAACCACAATGTTTGGAAGCGAATTTGCATCATGTTCAATATTATGAATATAAAATGCAATGCTTTCCCTGTATATTCCATTTTACTGAAATGAGGAGCCTCTGTCCCTGAGGGGTTGAATTAGAAATGCTCTTTGGTACCCAGAAACAAGGTTGCCACTTAAAGGTAGCATGTCTGGAAAGTCCTGCATGGGTCCAGTGGGAGTAGAATTTAGATGAGACTGGAGAAAGAGCATAATCTCCTCAATTTCATTGTTTTCCCATTTCTACATTATTTCCATGAAACACGTGCATCTTGAGGCCCTGCTCAGAGATTGAATGTGGCGAATGTAATTCTGTCTGTGTTCCCCTGGGCATTGCATAGGTGTTAGTGACTTGCCTGACTTTAGCCTGGAAGCCTAAGGCCCTGATGGGATCTGTGCCACCCATGTACCTCATAATCTCTCTGGAACAACACCCCCGGCACAAAGTCCCTTTACCTGGCCACAGGAAAGGTCGTGCGTGTGTGTGTGTGTGTGTGTGTGTGCGTGTGCGTCACTTCTCCTCTGTATTTGCATGACATTGTGTGGCTGTGTGCCTGCTTGCATGATTGACTTTTGTCTATCTCAGTCTCCAGTTCCCTACACTTGCTTCTATAAGAAGATTTGATTGGTCAATGTTTACATTGGCAGTCTATCACCATGGCAACAAAAGCAGCTTCGAGGCATCTCAACGCCCAATTATCTCCCTTTCTCAGGCATCTCAGACTCTCTGCGATTCCTCATGCCCCCAAACTGTTTTATTCAATTTTACATTTGCATACACGCATGCACACACACACACACACACGCTCTCGCACGTGCACATAGACACAAACACACACATGCATCAGTACCAAGTGAACTAACTTTGTCTATTTCATCAAGTGTTTACTGATATTGTTGTAAGTTCTTTGAAAAGTCAAATGCAGCATAAACTTAAATCCATCTGAAATTAGGAAATTATTCACCCTGTCAGTATTTTACTGTCAAGGTAATAAATATTTTACACACTAGAATAATATTATAATGAGCACAGTGTGTGTCAAAAACACAAGTGCAGCACAGTGAGTCGAATGAATGAAATTAAAAAGTTTTTCAGAAAAGGATTCCCAAATTAAGAACTACTTAGAAATGTAGATGAAGGCAGTAGCAGGTTATATAAATGTAAAAGTTGGAGAGAAAAAGAATGAAAGAACAAAACTTTTTAGCTTTTTGGAATTTTCATGAACTCTGGCATCAAACTCCTTCCAGAAATCGAGGGGAACGTTTGTCTCTCCACGTGGTGTGAGGTTGACATTTTGGCGTTGGTAGATACAGGTGGTGGCGAAGGTCGCCCCTCTGAAAAGGAGTCGGGTCACTGGTCCTGGCTGAGATGGGGCCGCTCTCTCCTGGCCGAGGTTGGTTCCCCGAGGGCCATTGGTTTTGAGCCTTCATCAAATTTGGCTGGTTTTTCAGACTGCAGTCATGCAGATTAAACAGACTTCTGTTGTTCAGGGAGGTTACAGATTTGTGGAAATGTTCAAATCTTTCTGTAGCAGATGTGGTTCTCAGTTGACTCTCGAAGGGGGAATAATAAAAGAAAACATGTCAGTTTTGCATGTGTATCTTCTTAGTTGTGTTGACTACATAGCCCATTTATTAATAAGTTAAGAATCTCTGCTCCACAGTTTGCAACAAGATTATATTGTAAATGTTTTTGTTACTGCTTAATTGTTAATAGGCTGTTTGGTCTATTCTGCTCCCAGAGTGCAGCGCTCCTCCTTTCCGCTAACAAAAGCTTACACGAGCTCAGTGACTCCAAAGGGAGAAAGTACACGCTTTTATCTGGTGTTTCACTGCAAAGTTTTGTCTCGACTTCCTGAACTGTGAAATGTTCTACTGTTGTGGAGCTGATGTAACAAGGTCAGGTGGAAGATGGGTTAATAAGGTGGAGGGAAGCAGAGAGGCTCACCAACCAATTATAAGAAGATTAAGAGGAGATTTGAGATGTGAGAGATATTGTTCTCGGAGGCCAACCAAGCTGGCCCTCTCCCACTCACTCTCCTACATGCAAACTCCAAGCCCTATAATTTACTTTGACATATAGAAAGTAGCTTTGTCTTTACAGAGGTGTAGCAACACAGACGGCAGCCGGACTGTCACAAATCCAGATGTTCTGACAGTCGTGAAAGATGAAGCAGCGTCTCTCTGCTCCTCCGCTGTGTCTTATGTCCTGTGTCTGGTTCACAATAAGGCTGTGTGTGTTGTAGCTTGTTTGTAGTTAGAGCTGGGATCATTTTTGGGAAATCTGAATAATCTTTAAGGCAAATGCACAAAATCACCACAGCATTGAGAGTGCACAGATAGACTGTACAGGAATCGAATCCTTAAAGTGTCTTAATTGGTCTTTAGACACAAATTGGATCTGGACATTTTCATGAGTTTGCCTCACATATGAAGAACATAGCAGGATATTGTCCAGGTCAGACACATTTACAACAAAAAGGAAACTCCTCCTGAGATATTTACATATATATATTTTTTTTTCAGTTCTGGTCCGTCTTGTGTTGAAATTTAAACAACACGGTGTGAATGTTAACGGAGGTGGCACACGGGAAAAGTTCTGGAAAACTACCTGATTCTGACATTTGTGTTCTCTGTGTGTCTGAGAGTAGCTTAAATGGCCTATGTTGCGTCACCCTTAGACCCTTGACCTCACCTAGAGTCCATTTGTCAATACTCATCACTTCTACAGGACATCAGTGAAGCATGGACAACACTTGCATTGAGAAATGGCCACATAAGCTCATATCTGCATCCTCACCAGCCATTAGTCAATTAAAGGGTTAATGACATGTCACAGGAGAAGGTTGAGTCTTCACACGACTCCCAGCCTTTAATCTAGCCTACTTAAATATGCATGAGCCCTCTCAGTGGAGCCGTTTTAGGTCCTTAGTCTCCCCATCACCCTCCTCCTCCTCCATCCCGCCATCTGAACCTACACCCCCGCCCCGTTTGACAAATGAGAAAGTGCACCTTGAATTACCGAGACAACACTTTGCTCAAGGTTCTGTGAAATAGACCATCGAGGGAGGGACTTGTTACTACGACTTGTCAAAAATGTGTCTTGGCTGCTGCCACCGAGCTCCGTCTGACCTCACATGCATAATGACGGCAGACTGTCAGCTCCTGTGATGCCAGTATGTAAATATCTCACACCCCCACTCTCCTATTAAAATTGATAGCCACTATAATGAGGAACTTTGTCTTGCCTCATATTACCTGACAAGTGGAATTTGGCTTCCCTGTATGTACAGTACACTGATGTTCCAGCTAGATACCCCTTATTTCATATTCACCAGCTAATGAACATATGTATAATGTATCATTTATAAACATGTACGTACTTATACATTCGCGATATAGAATTTTTCGGGACAGAATGAGGATATTAACAATAAGCTTAACCACAGTGACTATAGACACAGAATTCTAATCAATGTTATTAATACCAAGAAATTAAAAACAATAAAATGTTATAAATAATGTAAATGTTGTTTATAGTAAACACAACCATAGCATTTTAGACAGTTTTGCATATCAATTAAAATGGTTTAATTGGCAAAATATACGACAACAAAAACAGTTGCATAATAACATATACTTTTCTTTCAGATAAAACCCCTGTAGTTTAATGCTCTGTATTTTAGTTTAGTTTATTTTAGATCTTGAAAATCACAGTTGTGCATCTCTACAGTGATGATGCAAAACAACACTAGTGTTATGATTTCAGTCATACCAGCAACTAACCATTGAAATTGAATTACTTGGCTATGTAACCTTCACTTGAATGTCAGATGTTTATTTTAATACAGAAATGATTTTAAAGTGACATTACAGCCTTTTTTCTCTCCCTGAAAGCAGGAAGTTAATATCTAAAATGCATATAAACTCATTTGTTCGTCTTTGAAAACTTCAAAAGCGTCATCTTGAAAGCCTCCACACCTCCCTCCCTTACTCCTTCATCTCTCTCTCTCTCCCTCTCTCTCTATCTTGTGTCTCTAATGACCTGAGAGCATATTGTTGTCCAAAGGCATTTCTCCGTTTTTTTTTTTCCTGGATCAATCCCCAACGTTGGGAATGACAGATGCACGGCGACTGAGTTATTGTAAACAAACCAATAATATCAATGATGGGAGGCTAAATAGCAGAGGTCATCTGGATCAGCTCTAAACATGTCAATAATGTTTGTTTAAGATAGTGAACTGGGCAGTTCACCCGCCCAGTGTTTGTCCATAGATCCATTTCAATGCATGGATAGAATCAATGTGCAATTGAGCTTATGTAATTTGAGTATGAAGTGAGTGGCTTGCCCTTGCTTTTTCAATTTTCGCACTGACCTCACACACAGATCCCCACTAGAATTATAATGGCAGAAGTCGAGTAGTAACTGTGCTACGCTGTTGGGGAAGAGTCTCAGTGCACTTGGGAAACAAGGTCATCCACTAACCTTCTGTCTCCAGCCACAGAGCAAATACTCAAAAGGGGAAAGACTGCCATTACCGGCTCCCCTGAGGGGGTATCGAGTCATTTCCCACTGGGCAAACATGCAAACACACACACATGCAAGCTTCCCACAGACAGATGAGTTGGAGCTTCCCTCTCTGACACACACCGTCCCAGTCATGTCCACACTCCCCTCAATCCCTCTGACCTCACCTCAATTAGCGGGAGACATCTTTGTTTGGGATGCCGTGCCTAATTAGCATGGTTCACCACAGAGCAAGTGCTCGGTTAAATTCATTTATCAAAGGGGCCTGGGACAATGCTTCATGTCAGACCATTAGGGGTTGAAATCTCTCTCATCATCTCTTGAGCTCATTTCATGAAGCTGTTTGACAGTTCTGAGCGAGGGAGGGAGGGAGAGAAGAGAGGGAGAGCGGCATTATGGAGAGATGGACGAAAGGTAGCAGCATGTAAAACAGAATGCTAGAAACGTTAGGGTGTGTGTGGATACTGAGCGAAAAAGACAAATCATATTAGCAGGAGACGAGAGGAGGAGAGGAACAAGACAACAAAAATGAGTGACAACGTTTTAGAATGTGGCAAATGAAAAAAAAAAAAAAAGTTGAAGATAAAGTAAATGAGGGAGGACAGAAGGGAAAATGAAAAAACAAAAACCTGAGTAGTAGTGAGACAGAATGGACGGAAACACTATATGTACAGACACTGTTGGCAACATGACTCTCTCCCTATCAGACCTTCCCCATGAGAACGTAGCTTAATGGATCTGTGTATACACGTACTGCCTATAGAGGCCACTGCAGCCGTCAACATGGATCGGATATTCAGAGCATCTTCTGTTCTCCAGACACACACACACACACACACACACACTCCCCGTCATGCACATTTCTCGCAGCCTCCGAGCCTTAAACGTCAATATAGAAAGCAACGCTGACACATCTCCCCCTCTCTCGCCCTCTGTCACCGTCTGTCTCCGTTTTGCTCCCCTCTTTTAATAAAAGGGAATGTTTTCTATCTAAATTGCTGCAGGATATTGTGAATCATTTTTCAAAAACTTTATCGTTTTTTTTTTTTTTTCACACCGTGTGCAAATTGATGCATGGGCAAGACGGGAGACGGTGGCTAGGGACGGAGGGAGATGACCATCGGACCATCAATCACTGCAAAGTAGCCTGCAATGACAAGTGGAAGGTCCCTGACATTTCTGACTGACTTGATTGATGTGTTTTTGAAGTGCGGGCGGAGACAGTGTCAAACCTCCTTTCTGGCACAGAGCGAACAGATCAGGGATATGAGTGATATACTTTTAAACTGTGTGTATGTTTCTGCTTTACTAGTCAGGTGATTCCCAGTGACAGAAAAAAAACTTGATGGGTGAATAGTTATTTGGAATATCTTGAAGTTTGACTCTTACAAAGTATGTGTGAGTAATAATAAATTGGAATTTTTAATTAATTGGCATTGTAACAGCCTGTGGAATATTTGATCAACTTTTATCATTTTATTATTGTGGTTTTTGAATTGTCAATGTGGCTGTGAATAGTTCTCTTTACGTTGACCCTGCGTTCCACTGGCGAGATAGCCAGGTTATACCCGCTTCTCGCCCAGTGTCGAGTCATGTCAGCCGGGATTGGCTCCCTACTAATGGCCTTCAAAGGATAAGCGGTATAATTACCATCCCACTCCTACTTTCAGTGTGTTACTGTGGTTGTTCTAAGTGTGTAGTGCGCTATTCAAACCCTTTCAGCTGCTATGCACCATCAGTATCTACACATCTGGGTTTGAAAGCTATTCAGTTGCACCATGAAGTTGAGTTGGAACTTTACATTCTTTGGAGTGTTTTTATCCTTTTTACGAGGTCCAAGCAAAGACAGAAAACCTTTATTCTTTTTTAAATCAACTTTTCCGTTTTATGTGTGTGTAGATGATGTGTGTAAAGTGCAAGGTATTCAGACCACTCTTTTACATTGCAACCTTTTAAAAAATATCTTTCAATTTTTCCTACTTAAACCTATAATCAATATTCTGTAAGGAGAAAGCAAACAACTTTTTTTTTTCCTCCTATTTACATTGACATAAATGTTCAGAACCTTTTCTCAGCACGATGATCAATTGCAGCCATTCTTCTCTGCAGCTCCTCTCCAGTTCTGTCAGGTTGGATGGGAACTTTTGTTTCACTCCCATTTCCAGGTCTCTACAAAGATTGGGTTCAGATCAGGGCTCTGACTGGGCCACTCGAAGACATTGACAGAGCTGCCCCTTGGCCACTTCTGCAATGTCTTTGCTATTTGCTCCTCAGAAGGATTATCCTGCTGGTAGGTGAATCTTTGGTGCACTCCCATGGTTAAAGTTAGAGGTCCTGAACTCTCTGAACCAGGTTTTCATGATATCTCTGTACTTTCCTCTGTTCAGATTTCCTTCAACCCTCACCAGTTTTCTTGTCTCTGCTGCTGAAAAAATCATTCAGCTTTGAGGCCAAATGTATAAATGTACATTGTGGAGGCTCCTTGTTGATCCAAAGCAAACCAGACTAAAATGTAAAACTGATCTGGTTGAAAACGGCATTTTACTACATTTTAAGATGTTACAGTTAGCCAGAGGTCTCGAAACTTTAAACCAGATTTTGTCCAGTTTTAATGTTATAATGTAAACGCAGGCTACATTATCATTAAGCGGAAAACAGTGTTTGATGGTTTAAAGAGAGTCTATGTCTTAACATGCTTTATTAACCAGGTGTTGAAACCATAGCAGCAAACTTTTCTTGTGCACTCAATACGTGTCATGAAATCCTAAAGATGAGAAAGCTCATGTTCTTTCTGCTCTCATCAAGCCACCTTCTCTGGCTGCTCTATTTCCCACCATTCTCTCTCAGTGTAAAGGGTGGCAAAGCAAGGTGACATTTGAAAAGTGCATTTTCCTCTTAGCTCTTTCAATCTGTTCTTTTTCCTCACAGACAGCCCCCTCCATCTGCACACTGACACTGCACACACAGATAAACTACACACTCTCACTTTTCGACTGACAATGATGGTTCCCACCGACGCCGCGTGTGTGTTTGGGAGACCAGACTGCGACCTCTGGACCTCTAAATGACACCGTGGCTGGCTGCGGTGTGACCCGAGGGCCCATTAAGAGTCAAACCCAACACCAGATCTGTCACACACACTCCTGTGACGAGCTGTTGGACATAACACTGTCACCTCCCAATGACAGGTTGTCACCACCTGCGTCAAGATGATCGATTAGCAGAATGAACCCCAAAACCTTCTCCTCCTGCTCCTCGCTCTCCTTCTCTTTACGCTGATTAAAGCAGGGCTACAATCATTTATGTTTCCTCACACACACACACACACAGCAGGTCTGTTTATCTCCCCGGTGACAAAGTTTTGCTGCACGTTTGGAAGGTAATTGCTTGACTCATTAGCGGTGTGTGTGTGTGTGTGTGTGTGTGTGTGTGTGTGTGTGTGTGTGTGTGTGTGTGTGTGTGTGTGTGTGTGTGTGTGTGTGTGTGTGTGTGTGTTTCTGTCTCTGTCTCGGAGCAGCAGGGAATTACATATTATCTTGTTATGTTGAGATATTTAACTGTGAGAATGGTGATCTCAGAACCTGGGATATAAAATGGCCCGAGTGCTTTGGAGAGTCCTGCATGATCTGTTCATTCCTTTCATTCATTTTTAATGGGCTTTGACGAGAACACTTGTTTTCCATCACCAACACCACATATTTGGCAGCGAGGTAAACGGATGGATACTGACAGTGAGCGGGCGCCTCACAACAAGTGTCTTGCTTTGCCAAATCTCCTCCTTGTCAGGATACAGCAAGGCTTCACCCAGTTTTTTTCCCTGTGGGTAGCCAGTAAAATAAATGGCAGACATTACAGGAGTTTATGAGGCACAGAAATAGGAAAATAAAATTGACAGCTTTCCTGCCGCATTCACAAATAATGGGGCTATGAGTGTATTTTTGTGCAGTTGGTGGTTTAGACAGCTCAGGCTTTTATTGCTCCTGTTGCCGTTTATAAAAGCAACTTGGTTTTCATCTTAAATATTTAATAACTTCAAAAGAAACAACCTTGCTTCACTGTGTCTGTCTCTTCCTTTCGCTCTGTTCCCTCTCTGCTTTACATTACTCTCTCACTCCCATTCATTCCCAAAATCCAGACTGACTGACTGACTTGTCATTTAGTTGACGCTGGCCGGTAATGACAGCCAGACATAATGTGCGTTCTTTTCATCCTGTCAGACACAAGTGTAACAATCACCGCTGCAGCAAAGCCATTAACAAATGTTTTAAATGCACATAAACAACCAATTAATTACTGACTTTCTGCTGATGGCGTTTGATCGGTGGAGAGATATTGTGTTCAAGGACTCGTTCAAGGTCGCTGTGTGCAGATCTGTGATTGCTGTGTAAATCGATTATGGCAACACCCCCCCCCCCGCCTCCTCCAAGGATGCTGTCAGGGAGCCAGGAAGCTCGGAGCTGCTTCAGAGCCAAGGGCCGTGCTTGAGAAGAGAGATTGGAAATTCAACTTTACATACATCATAGACAAGCATACAAAGTCACAAACAAGTTTTGCAAGTTGCAGACAAACGTCCCTGAATAGTGCTCAGTTGCTAATTGTTGTTGGACTCTTCAACGAAGCGATGAGAGAGGCTTGCATAGTGCTCCTCAATGCGCCAACTCAGGCCAACTACAGCCTATCAGAGCGCATGCAAGGGTGAGGGTGTTGAAGGTCAGTGCAGCTTTTATTACCTGCATGAGGCTCAGACAGAAAAAATACAGAATGCCTGTCTGGTTCGGTTTGTTTTCTCTTGTGCTTTGTTGGGTTCAGAGAAATAAGATATAAATTTACCACTGAAATGTTTCCCCTCCTCCAGCCTGATGTGTCTTTCAGAAAGACACAAAGGAGCAGGAGGATCACTGGGTCTCTTCTCGCCTGCCTTTTCCTGGGGACCTGTCGGCGCTTTCTCCCGGTGAAAGATTGTGTAGTGTGTGACCTTGTTGCCAGTCACTCATGTAGTATGAACTCAGGACTGCAGGACCCCTGATCGCATGTCATCCGCTGACTTAGTGATGTAGTATGTAATCGGCTTAAGTATGCAACACCTACTGTCACTCACCAACATGTATGCACGTTTGTATAACCATGTTGTAATGTGATATTAGCAGGGAGCCAATCTGGCAGGTGTCTGTTTTTTTGCAGCTCTACTGAACTTTTTAGCCTGGAGTTGTTTTGGTTTTAGGGCACATGCACATTTTAGTGTTGGAAATTCAAATGCTCTGAAACAGCGAGTTTCAGCAAATAACCAAAAGCAATGATGAATACAATTACAGTTTTATATGTTATGGACGGTGGAAGTTGGTATTTGCTTTCTAACACATTATCTGTGTTGAAATCTCTTGATTGCCGCTCTGCTGCCCACATCAGCAACTTCGCTGGCTTCACTTTCCACCTGTTGATGGGTGTGAGTGTGGGGCTCACACAGATGTGTTTCTGGCCCAAAAAGAATGAAACATTGATGGATCATTGATGTCCTGTCAGCCGCGGGCTACATTTGAAAAAGAGACGGATATGAAGAGGACAGTGAAAGGGTGAGGGATGTAACGGGTGCAGGGATTGTGAAGGAAGAAAACGAGAGGCAGCTTGAAAAGAGAGAGGCATTTAGAGGGACAACAAGAGTGACGGGTGCAGAGACAGGAGGAGAGGGGGAGCAGAGCCAGGTGAAGTCATATTCAGTCCTCCGAGGAGGGATGTGGCTGTTTTGTCATCTCCTGCAGACTGAGGGTTATCTGTCTCCTCCAGCTGTGCCATCCAGCTGTCACACGCCGCAATGCTCCACTCTGTCCTGGCATCCGATTCCCTCTGCCCACCATCATCTGCCTCTGTGTATTGCACATTTGTTAGTCTTTACACTTGCTGATTGTTAGCATGGAAATTAGTAGGTTCGAATTATTCAGGCAGTGAGTGTCTCCCATCCTCAAGACAGTTGACAATCACCATAGCGACCAGCCTGTCCTTCCATGTCCTCGTCGTCTTTTAATGAATCAAGTCCGTCTCTACGTGGCAAAACTTTTCTTGGAATCTCTCTGCAGTCATTTCCCAATGGAAGCCATTTCCCTTCTCTAGACACCAGACCAATCTGCTGTCCCCAGCGCCGCTCCCACCACCCCAACCCCACTGGGTAAGAGCCTCAATTACCCAGAGCCTATCACCGCAAACAGCCACTTTGCAGCCAACCACCTGTGACTCGAGCTGAGGGGAGCTTTGGCTGCGGCATGGCTGTGTGGGGGGGAGACCAGCCAAAGCCTTGGGCTGGCCAGCCAACCATTGATTAAGGGAATCAGTATTGATTAAGGGAGCAGGGGACATCTGGAATGGACCAATTTATGTCCCCACATCAATTATTCAAATGGCTGTCACCGAATTGGATTAGAGGGCGATCTTCCTGCCATCATGTCTACCCCTCAACAATCTGTACCCTCTCAGCAAGCTGTCGTCACGAGGCTCCTGACAAGTTGCTCTACAAACTTTTAATTCACAGTTTACTGGTGCAAGTCCTTGTGCTCTGTTCAGATTTACTCTGCTCCATAAAGCACATTGGGACCATACTAGAACAAGCTTTTTACATTTGTTTTTTGCCCCCAGTCACATGACTAATGCCTATAGAGCCCATGGCCGGCTCACACTGTGCTGTCACATTTGTTTCTCAGTTTGCCCTTCTGTCTCTGTGCTGACATCTTGAGGGCTTGAATGCAGTACAGAATGGCACAGCCTGCTCAAGTCTGGGCCAGAGGGTTAATCATATTCATAATGTTGGTGCTGTAGAAGCAGTGACAACATGCACAGCTTTGTTCATGTATGGAGTTGGTTTTTCTGGGGGGTTGGGTGTATTTACATTAATCTGTGTGCGAGTGCGTCTGGCTTCTTGTTTGGAGCGTCATGCAGCAGTCGGCCCTCAGAGACGGTCCAGCGCTGAGCCCAGCTGATGGGCTCCTGTCCATTGTAGACAGGCTAACACACTGGGAATAAGTCGTGTGACTGAGCCAGGGACAAAAGCCCACAGGTGGCTGACTATGATAGAGGGCTGCCCTTTGTCTGCTGCCCCACCAGAGCAGCTCACACAAACACTGATTCCTCTGACAATGATTGATGAAGGATTTTCTTTCTCCCAGAAACTGATCATGGACAGTATTTGTACCAAACAGCATATTTATTTAAATGTATTCAAATTTATTTTCATGGCTACTGTTTTATTCTACAATTTACAGCCTATAGAAGCAGTGATGCCGTTCATCAATCATTATCCCTTTGCTGCTTTGTCTTTAACGCACCTGCTCTCACTGAACAGGAAAGATTGTCATTTCTGGAGAAATCAAATTTGAAGTGTTTGAAACAATGTTTTTGTAGAGAAGGTAAATTTGACTACTTCTTGTGTGTAGATACTTCATTTATGAGCGTTTCAGTGTTATATATGATATATATGATGAGCATGAAAGAAAAGGTCCAGCGTCGGGAGGTATCGTTATTACCTCCACAATAGGATTGTGCAAAAACTACTGGAAGGATGTAGCATGGGTCAGGCAAGAACAGATTAAATTTGAGTGCAGATCTGGATCAGGGGATGGATCAAGGAATTTACATTTCCCCCCAAAAAATGTATTTCTCATAGAACAATTCATGGATCTTGATTAAAAAAATCTGGAATTTTTAGGTGACTGTTGTGTATGAGTGTGTGAAATCCGGATCTAATAAATTAAAATGTTGATTTATTGGGCCTCGGCTGAGTTGTGCACCTGACTGAGTGTAATTCTACTGGTATTTGTTTCAGTTTCACGTCTTACTGACAAACACATACTGTTTTGAAAGTGGAAATGTAAAAATGTGCTGTTGTGCAAACTGAAACCTACTCGGCACCAAACAGAACAGGTACTTTAGAAATGCACTTACCGGGAGAAAGTTCTGCTATAATATCATGTGTTGCTATATATTGTTCGGCTTATTGCAGTGTAATTCGTGGCTGAAGTGTTCTGCAGTGGTTAATTGAAACATGAGGGGCAGTTAAGTGCACATCTGTCAAAGTGTTGAGCCAAATTAATTGTTGTAATTGTAAAAAATGTCCTCTTCCTGTGCCCTACACACATTTCCATATAATTCAACGTAGTATTTTTGGGATTTGTACCTGTTTGTTAATCCACTATCAACAAGAGGAACCTGTTAGAGTTGTAAGTGGACAATAAAGTAATAATACATTTCAATATACTTCTAAACCAGATAATCAATGTATTGTGTTGTAGGCGCACGCAGCTCTGGTAATTTGTGTTTCAGTGAGGTCGTATGGTGCCGGAGCCTGAGGAGCAAATGTGCAGTTTAGAGGGAATTGCATGGCTGTTATTGATGAGGAGCTGAAATGGGAGTAAAGATTTGTGGAGGCCATAAAAAGGAGACTTCATATAGTGTGTGTGTGTGTGTGGAGCTTTGCAAGATGTAGTTTGGTAACAATTATGCATCTAAAACTCTATCTGAGCATAAACGATACAGATCATTAAAACAGTTTGACCTTACTTTGAAACCTTCTGACAGACTTGTATCTTCATTCTCCATCTGTAGTCTTCAGGGTATTTCTGGCTGTAATGTTTCTTTCTGTCTCTCCCTGCTGCCACCAGCATCACAAATGTTTACCGGGACAGAGCAGACGGAGGATGGACTAATATCGGTAATTGCTCCCATCTGCTCGCATGCAGTTGTCAATATCTGAGTCCACCGCTGAAATTAGAGCCGTCAACCTGTGTCCAGGCTGCGCTCCTATCATCAGTCCGTCCATCCACACACAACAGCCAGTTATCCACATGATGGGAGCCACACCAAAAAGCTCCCTCCCTCCCAATCTACAAATCCCAGACGATAACCTGATGTTTTAATAACAGCTTTCAGCGAGGACAGAGATCATCCAGGGTTATTAAAGAGATTTCTGGCAGTATTTCATTAGAAAACATTTTAACTCAGGTTCTTGATACAGTAATTACACAGAGAGAACCGGCTGTCAGCAAGTCATTAGAAAAAGCTTAAAATCATATGTGAACCTGAAGAATCTATAACATTTAGAAAAACTCCCCAAACAGTTTTACATTATACTATGGTGCAGAGAGAAGTCTGAAAACGTTGCGTTCATCCTACCTGGTTTATATAAAATGAGACAGAATTTGTTTTATTACTTGTTTGCATGTCTGGCTTTTATATAAGTTTAAATGATTTATTGGGCTGGTGTTGTTTTGCACGTCAGGTCTGAGATCTGTTACGCAAGTGACATGATCTTCAGAACCAAGTTCACACATTTTCTAAATAAAAGCCCTACAATTCAGCTTGATTAGTATTATCTAGTATTTACTTTAAAGACAACCTACCTGACTGACAGACAGAGAAAAACATTGCCTCACTGCTCTTTATGTTTCAGAGCCAGTGAGCGAGATATATCAGGAACATGAGACTGGCTCCATTATCCAGACCAAACCATTACCAAGCTTCAAGTGTTTTTACACTCCCCAGGTAACTGAGCTGTATGTGCAGCCATTGTAAATGACGGACATGTAATGTTTCCACATGTGCCATTAAGTGTGCGCTTAGAATTCATCTCTTCCTGGACACGTTGCTCCAACATGTTTGATTTGACACAGCAGCTGATAGATTGATACGAATCTTACAAATTGCTCTTTTGATAGTAAATCTAATAGTTTCTTGTCTCAAAGATCTAAGATCAAAAGTCTTTTAACTGAAGGGGCCAGGAGACAAAAATGGGTTCAAATCCCTGGAGCAGCAGATTAGATTATCCAGTCCCATAACCCCACGTGCTCTCTGACAGCATCAGACTCTTCTCGTCCGTTCATCACTTTATCTCCATGTGGACGAACCCTCTAATCTTTGTATGTATTTTCTCCATCAGGCGTCAGGGTGTGTGAATGTGACGGCAGGATGGTGGTGGCGGTGGTGGGGGTGGGGGTGGGGGTGAGGGAGTTTGAGGCAAAAGGGCTGCGGTGATCATGGGAGTGTGGAAAACCTCCCCCGGTGTGAAGCAATCATAGCTGGCTCTCTATCATCCTGCCCCCTCCACTAAGTCCATCCAACCTCTCCCTCAACCCATCACCCCGCAGAGCTGCCTCCCTCCTCCCCGCCATTATTTCCAGCTCTCTAGTCAGAGAATTAGGGTGACACTTGGCAGCTCTCCTCCTCTCTCCACCTCTCCACCTCTTTCTATTTCTCACCCATTACTCCCAGTTCAGTGGTTGGTATATGGAGGGTGACTCTGGGCCAATTCAATCTCGCTCCCCACCCCCTCAGCCACTCAACCTGCAGCCTCCTCCTCCCATCTACGGGAAGTCATTCTGTTTTGTGTACTCCGCACCTCCTCTCCTTCTCTACACACAACCTCCTATTTCCTCATCTGTCACCACTGTTTTCCATTTACTTGCTTCTGCAGCCCTGTTGTCTCAGGGTGGATGTTGTGGTGAAGTACAGTTGTACACTTTATTGTGAGCTGTAAGGTGAAGTTGTGAGTGGAAGTGTTGTGCTTTGTGAGATTACAGGAGCTGATTGGCAATTTGAAAAACTACAAGTGTGCTTTTGATGTGTGATGTTGAGTAATGCAGATGGTAGAGTCAAATAAACGAGCTGTGTTTACTGCAGCGAAGCTTTACACTCTGACATGTGCTCAGAGGCTGCAACTCCCTCTTTAATTTCCTGAATGGCTTCAGGTCTTCTAGATATTTGCTGTGTATATTTGCATTACCTGCGTTATAATAACCCGAGTTACATGAGAGGAGCTTTCGTAAAAATCGGATTCATAGATTTACCATCGTGGAGTTTATTTTACTGAAACTCACATAAGTAGTGGTTGAATCATGATTATAGGCTGATTTAGAGCCATTTGTTCACATTGACACCAATAATCTGACTATTGACCTTATTCTAAATAAGACGTTATTCCAGTCATGATGTTTACATGAGTTGCTACACAACTGCCGTTCCCACCATAATTTCATACCCCAAACGAAAACAATTGAATCCACTTTGTAAAGTTGTAGGTCTTTGTCTGTTGTAGGTAGATGTTGTGAAAACTCCAATCGGACATTTTGATGAGTTAAATTTCTTAGATTTCAAGTTCTGCTTAATCCTGTTTCCTCATTCAGCCTCAGTAAGAGATCAAACTTTTTAAACAACTTAAAATCATAGTCGAGGAATATAACGCACACAGAGGCAAAGAGCACTGCTACAAATTCACCAACAGTAAGCCTGGTACCAATACGTCTGATCCTCAGCTTCTGACGCACCGACCCAGTCCTCAAGTGATTTGTGGGCCCAGCTCTTTATTCCTGCTCCCAGATGGCAGGGGTGTTTGTTTTTGTCCGACTCAATATGAGATGGCTTTGTAGGACGATGATGGTTCTGAGTGAATTGGATGTCACCACTGAGTGCCAAGCTTCTGTCCCTGTTCTGAGAGAAGCAGGCTAACAGAATGATGGTCAGATGCTAATTTACATTTTATTTTGAGAAATACTCTTTGTGCACAATATGACCACTGTGGGCGTGTGTGTGTCTGTGTTTGTGCACTTCCCCTTTGTGGATTTATTTCAAGCCTTGCTTCCTTTATTGTCCCCAATGGTTCTGTGGAAAATCAGGCCACAGGCTTTGAATTAATTGGATAAAACCATCATTTGGATGATGTGAATATTTAGTATATAATGATTTGATCCATTGTACATCTTTCTAAAAATCACAGAGGGTTTTCTCTTCATGGGAGTGGTCTCATCCTGCTTAATATTATTATTACTCTATCCTGTATACAGAGAACTCTACTAAGACATTTTTGTCAGGTTTTACACACCTAACTTTACTATGATGTTTATTAATGACATTTTGGATGCTATACTATGACGTTATCAGGTTTTACACGCCTAACAATACTATGACATTTTTATGATATTTTGGATGCCCTACTATGACGTTTAAATGAAAATTTGGATGCTTTAATATACTATGATGTGTTTATGACATGTTGGACACAATACTATGCGATGCCGTACTAATACATCTTGGCAACATCTGATACTATGACATTTTTATTAAGTTTTTGTCCCCTTACGGTACAATGACAGTTTTCTTAGTGTATCTACTGTTTGTTACTGTTTGTGACAGCAGATAGTGGGAGACCTGAGATGGCCTCAGCATCCCTGAACAGCCAGGCTGGCTGATGTAGCGTCTGTCACTGTGGAAAAGAAAGTTAGAGCCATGTGGTGAGACGCACTGTTGTCTGTTGTGCAAGCTTTCACATAAGTTTAGCAAGAATTCAGAGTTTTTAATGAGGTTTTATATATCTCAGTGTGGAACTGTTGTGGTAGTAGCATAAAGGAAGAACGCAGAAAATACGGCCTCTGAGGCGCCCATCCTAGTTTTTAAATTCAAATGTAGCTGTTGAGGTTTTGTCAACCGACTGAAAACTGACACAAAACAACCACACAATGCTTGGTTTCATAATAAAGTTTATTCTATATTACAAATAGTATTTTGTTCTTGACTGCAAAATAGGAATGCATCATATTTACATACACAGGTATACAATTAATTATAACAAAGTTAGAGAAGCTCGCCTTATATCCCCCAGGTTTCGTTTTTATCTCTCGATAAGATACTCTTTATCTTTCAAATATGGTCTAGTAAAAGTCTTTTCTAGCATGTTTCTGTAACACCTGCTTTAACACTGAACTAGGAGGACATTTCTAGTTCCTACAAAAACGTTTGAAGGTGGAAACTTTATCTGTGCTCTTGGCAACACAAGGTGGCTACTCGCAGACGACCTTTGTTGCAGAGGAGGGGACGGGGCAGGGAGAAAATGAAAGACGGGGTGTTACACTGGGGGGCAGATTCACAGTCCAGGACTCTCACCTTGTGTTATTATTAACACAGGGCTGTGAGGGGAAGCTTTGGGTATCTAGACACAGTTTACATTGGCTACATGAATAGAAGAGGTTCTTTGAAATTGTCGTCTCTAATGCCAGTCAGTCCTTATTCCCTTCATTTTCCAATAACAGCACTATATTTGATATGTTAACTACACAACACGTCCAGCAAACCCCTTGTGAATGTACCCCTCCGAGTTGAAACAACAGACAATTTACTGTTTAGCTGCAGTTAAACGACAATGAGTTGGATTTCTCACATACATTTGACAAAAAGGCTAAAAAACCAGTCACTTGCCAAACTCAGTCTTTAACATAAGTCTACAATCATCCTGGCTTTTTAGAGCGTTTAGCTGTGTCATCAATTACGTGTATACATAGATTCTTCTAGGTGGTTTTTCTTCTAATTAAATGGGATCGTAAAGTTTGTATTTCATGATGTTGGCAAACTGATGCAGTCTTTTGTTGCTTTTTGTGAAATGGACCTTTATCAAACCCCTGTATCCATCTTTTGTTATTCGAAAAAAAACAGGATTTAAAAATCAAAATGTGTGTTTTCTATTCTGGGCTCAACTGATGGAGGAAAATAAATGTACACAATTTATCCTGATGAGTTAAATGAAAGTAAAAACAAGATGGAATAGCAGCAAAGAAAGAGCAAGACTCAGCTCGCATCTTCTACCAAACATCACAGAGGAGAGACGGCAGTAACACCAAACTATAATGGAAGACGTTAAAGTTAAGGTGACACGAAGATGGTCGTACTGTAAGAATCACAAAAAGGGTTTGTGTTGTCTCGTGAGATCCAATGAACAGTTGGCTTGTAAATGACTTGTAAGTCCTAGTAGCAGTAGAAGTATATAAATATCTTTGAGCAAGGCAGTTCCATTTCATACCATCCAAATAGGTCAACATGCAAGGGTATATATTATTTTCATTTAGCATCTAACACGTCACAGAAACGATGAGCATGAGGTTCTGCAGTAGGGGCTGGACTGGATAAAGGTTCCACCTTAAACGAAAGTTATAGTTTTTATTACATGAACAATCCACTTTTTCCGTCTCGATTCTTCCAAGCAAAAGAAAGATAAAAGAACACATCCACATCATCATTGCAAGGCTTAATTTTCTTATTTTTCTTTTTTTTTTTATAAGTTTCTTAAATTGTTTATGTTTTACATGCGCTTAAAAAGCCAATAAAGGACCCAAGGTGGACCTAGGGCGGTCTTCACACATTCACATCACCACATGGGGCACGTTGTCAAGGCAAAAGAAAGGGCAGAGGTCAAAAGGTACGGAGGGCGCCTCCATCATCTCTCTTTCAATCGCTCTCTCCCACCGCGGGGGTTCACATCCAACAAGTCTGAGCAACTTTAATGTCTATCATTTTCTCTTTATCCTGCCGTGATGCTCACGTTTTGTTCCTGCTCTGCTTTATCAGATTTCTTTTTTTTTTCATTTTTCTTTTTTCTTTTCCAGGCTCGGAGAAGGCCGCCCCTGCCGCCACTGAGGACAACTACACTAATACAGACAAGAGCGCCTCAACAGTTACACACTGAAGAGTTGGGGTTTTGCTGTATGCAACTAGCTACCATCTCCAACGCTTGTGCAAAACAGAAAAGGGAACTGGTAATTCAGGAGCCGGACACAGAGGTGAACGGTGTGCCGAGAGCCGGAGCGACTCGGGACGATGGAGAGAGGAGGAGGAATCGGATCACGTCGCCCACGGAGCCTCTCGCCTCGACACACTGAGGTCAGAAAAATCACACAGGTTTCTTTAAGTTCCAGTCACAATAATTTTTTTTTGTCCTAGAAGTGGTTGTCTTTTTCGTAGTCCTTTGAATTCGTCAGTTCCTCAGTGGCACTTTACAAATACATTGACCCTTTTGAAAATTTCAAGCTCCTTTGGTTTTTGGCTGACTGGTGAAATCCATCTTGTTTGAGTTCTCCACACAAAAGTCTTTAAATAAGAACATCCTGGGAAAGAGGTGCTGCTCTCTCTTTAGGTAGCAGTCAGCCGCCTCGGACTTCACTGTGCCACTCTTCTTCTTTTTGATCAAGCAGTTTCTTGCCCAGCACATTTCAGTCAGCTCTTCTCTTCACCTCCTCAATGGTTGGCGTAGATACCGGGCAGCTGCTGATTGTGTGTGTATCTGTGCGTGTGTGTGTGTGTGTGTGCTTTGATAGACTGTCGTGGCGGCGACACAGGAGTGGATGTGGCACGAGCCAAAGACTGCTGCTGGTGTTTGGATGAGCAGTCAGAACACGTCTTCCAGAGTTGGTTGTGTGCTTCTTACAGAGGATCCAACTTGGGTCAGAGCCTCCAGGGGTTTCGTCTAATAGGTTAAATTTGCAGTAGCCACATAAGCCAGATGGAAGCAGAAATCATGAGCATTTTCTTTCAAGTAAATGTATGCTGGCAGGGACAAATGTGCGAATGTTGCAAAGGGGTACAGGTTGGAGATGCTCTGGTTTGTAAAGTTTTAGTGTCACATTTTCGATAAAGGAAAAGTTCAGAGAAGCACTAATTCTCCCCTACCCCCCCCCATCAGTCTTACTCTTAAATACAACTCCAGCTACATTGAAGGAACACAAGAACATTCTAGGTTTGCCTGGACTCGCCCCAAATTTCACAGATATGTATGCTTTGTTTGTAGGTACAGTGTAAACTTGGCAAACCACCCTTGCATGAATTTTCTTCAGAGGTGTTCATTTGGCTTGCAGTCATCATCTTTGATGTTTCCTCTTGATTCTGTATGTTGAAGATAGATCTACTCTAGAGATGGTTTGATTGGAACTATCCTATTCCGAAAAAAGTTCTCAACAAAATGGACCAGCAGTGTGGTTTTTAAAGAATTACCTACCAGTGTAAATTCTTAAAGGCAACATAAAAATGTCTTTCCCCTTGTTTTCTTCCAGCAGGGGGACTGAAGTATGCCAATATGGCCAGCTTTCAAGAAATCACCCCTTGGCGCTCTCCCTGTGGTGAAGCCGAGGGGTCCCCCGCATTGCACTGTGGGAGAAGCCACCCTCAGCCCTGGACCACCCTTCAGATGTTTTCAGGTAAACTAGTCTATGCAGCAGAGTGGATGAGGAAAACAAAATATCTCTTGGGGGGGGGGGGGAGGAAGCAGAAAAAAGGTTGAGGAAGAAGTCATCTTTGAAAGGCGGAGGGAGGAAGTCACATGATGAAAAAGATGGGGACAGGTCTTCGCTCAGGCACGGCTCGGTTTCTGATGGGGTCTCTTCCCAGTGCGCCCTGGGAAGTGCGGTCCTCAGCTTTCCAGACTCATGAAGGCCACCACCTGCTCCAGCTTGAAGGCCAACCGCTGTTTCCTGGCTGCATCGTCCTGTTCCAGCGAACACACGATCTGCAGACACCACAGTGAGGTAAACACACAAAGACATTACTGCATGTACTCTGGATTATAAAACCTCAGATTACACTTTCTAATCCTGTTAAATCTGAAGCAAGAAGATGATCTAATGTTTTTTTGTTTTTTTTTAGTTTTTTGTATTTGTAATCTTATGGGGCGACAGTGACACTCTATGAAATGTCCTCTAAAAGTAATAAAATAACCAAATTATTGTTCTGGGTCTTTGCTAAGAATCTGGCGACGTTACAAATGTGTCGCTCTCATCTCTACAGCAGCTTGTTGCCTCTCTCTATTACTCTACTGGGCAGGTTCATTCAACATTTTTGTAAGTCATTTACACACCTACATTTATAAACATTGGGTCCAGATTGAATTCCCCTTTAAATAAAACAATACTGAAGATCTATCTTTTCAACAGCAAATGCTCCACATAAGCTTGAATGATGCTATGAAAAGACTGTGACTTCCTCCTTTATTCAGCTTGACAGGGGCAACAAAACATCTACAGTCGTTTCACATCATTCCTGCAAAGTGATCCACTTTGTTTTTCCACTACAAAGCTTAATACACTTTCACATTTGTCGGGATAAACCAGGAAATAAAGCATCAATCATGTTACTGGTGAACTAACGATTGTTTGGAATATAAATAATGTTTGTTTTTTTTCAGTCTGGCTTGATGTTGGAGTTCATCATTGCTGCTGTGGCATAGAGGAGCCGGTTTACAGCAGGTGATTATTTCTAATGGGAATTGTCCTCTTACTTTCTGGCCAATATAATCCACTGAGCTACGACCTCCTGCATGTTTTTAAGGAAACGTAATTAATCATTTACTATTATTGATACCAAACACTAAGACCAAAATTCAGTGGATTCTTCTTACAACAAAACACATAGTCACTGAGTCTAAAATGTAGTAAAAGTGAGTAAATGGTACAGATGTGTAGTAAGTGTCACATACCTCCTCAGTGTATTTGCCCACGTAGGAGTAAATCTCACTGAGAGAGCTCATGGTGTTGAACTCATTCATGTGCATCCGTGACTGTTCTGCCAAGTAGGCGTTCATGTCCTGGTCGCTGATCGCTTGCATCTTACTAATGTCTGAGTAGTACCTGTAAACCACACAGAGCACAAACACAGGTTTACTGCACAGAACATTGTTAAAAACAGCTGAACAACACTTGTACAGTAACACAACTGAAATGGAGTCATACTAGACACTGACAGGCCCTAGATTTTCAACACACACACACACTCATTTTCCATTGAGGTAATCAGTCACTGTCGGTAGCAGCTGTGTTGCCCCTATCAACTATATAAATTAAAGCTGCTTATTTACATATTAAATTCCTGCAGCCTGAGGACGGCCTGGTGTTTGCTGGATAACTGTGGGCGTGTGAGAGACCATGTTTGCCAGGAGTCTTCAGAGCAAAGGAAAAGGCAGGTGGTTGCAGCTCGTAGCTTTTTCACAGAGGTCACACACACACACACATCAACACCTGTTCAGTGCTGCAGGGCATTTGTACAGGGAGCTGCTAGCAGGGGACTGTTAGTGTACACACCAGGTGTGCTGGTCTCAGGAAAAAGATGTTCTAAACAGACAATAGTTTTCAACCTTATTTCAACGTGAAGTTAACCTAAGACCTGCTGCTTTGTGTCCTTGTGTCGTCATTGTTTATGTCGCTAAAATAAGTAACAGTTATTTACGAGCTGTTTATTTCAGACATCTGTTGCTTGAGTGTGACAGGACAGATATGGATTGATTTCTAATGGCTACAGCTGTACATCATATTTCACTGCAACTCAAAGTGACCTCCAGTCTTTTGTTACCTGCATGCATAATGTGGCATGGACAAGTTTAAGCCCTTTGAAATGACCTGTTTTCTTGCATTAATTGGTAAGAAAAATGTGAACTAATCTTTATTTAAGTCCCAACTATAGAGAAAAACAACACACAAACATTCACCGTGCTGGTGGAGCGAGTCAGTGGGAACCCGGTGATGAAATAAACCTCAAACTAAACATTTCAGAAGCTATAGATGAGCTGCAGGTGTTCAGGAGGACTTCTTGACCCAACCTCCTGCAGAGCTCAGACATTATCTCCGGGTGTCTGGTGTGAATGTCTCTCTGAACTCGTTCCACAGCGTCTCCTCTGAGTTACAGTCTGTGCTGCTCTGAAAGGTGGATCTTCTTATTGAAGTCATTCTGTATTAAATTTACTTTGTTGTTCTGGATCATTGTCCTGAAAGACACTTCGATAAACCTGACAGTTCATCCTCTCCAATTCGAGAGCAGGACTTATTCATTTCACCTTCAGATTTTGCGATGCTTAAATGACAAAAGGGACTATTTTTAGTGTACAATTTATTAATATGAATAAATGCTTTTATTACCATATCTGTTCTAGTCCTTTATATCATAGCCGCTTCTCTCTGACTTTAAATCCTCTTGAAGTATGTGCTTGTGCCCTTTATAACATTTCTGCTTATGCTGCACTGTACAATAGAAGTAGCTGTATTCTCTGTCCTCACAAATCATTTTCTGCTTACGCTATCCAAATGCATGAATCAGCAGAGGACCCTCACAATGTGCTCACGCTTATTTGTCTTTATGAGAGACCACATGCAGACAAACAGGACTAATGAGTGCGCTCCTGAGCCTGAAGCTGCTCATTTGATTCTACCCAGTCAAGCGGCACATATATATTCTCATCCTGAGGCTCGCCTTGTGACGAAGCTACACACATAAATACTCTGAACCGCTTCACACGGCCCCATCTTTTATTCAGGACAGGGGAGACTCGCCTCCCCTGATGACAAATAAATTTAATATAACTCTCATTTGAACAAATTACCTTCTGCTTCCTGCTACACTCAAAAATGCTCTTTTTTTCCTCCCCCCCCCACACACGTCTGCATCGTCCCGCTACACGAACTCCTCTGTACTGTAGATCTCGTGCCCTGGGCGCTCTCATCCCTTCCTACTGTGTTGTAATTTGGATTGTGTTTAATGGCCCGTAGATCACAGTGTGTGTGTGTTGGACTGAAACATGGGTAATGCAGGTTTTCTGATGTTTTCACTCGCACCCCGCACACGCACACATTTCCTCTCTTCATCCACCCAACGTGTGATGTGTACACATGTACACTCTCATCCGCAGCTTACCTCTCCACCCAGCTCTTGTAGCTGGGGATGTCCTTGGCGTAAAGCAGCTTGTTGGAGGGCGAGTCCTTCCCAAGGCGGTGTTCTGAGGTGGAGCAGGAGTCCATGAAGGTCTGTGCCACCACGGACAGGCAGGCGTCTGTGATGCTGCTCTTATGGATGTCAAACACAAACTGGGGGTTCTTGATCACATTCACCCAGAAACGCAGAGGTAGGCTGCAGGAGGAGAAGAAAGTACAACTGTGGTTAAACAAGTTATTTTTCCTCAGGCTTATATTATAGTGTGGTGATGTGCTGCAGCATAATGTGGAATTTATTGCAACCCGTTAATGGAATATCAGTTTTTAAAAACATGCTTATGAAGGACATTGTTCAGTTGCCTCTCGGTGACGGGCTGCTTCAAATAGCCATGCAAACAGAGACACAAAGAGGATAAAGTAAAACAACAGTCAGTGTCCGGTTGAACTACTCTGAGATTTAGTCCCTAAATGCCATTGTTATATTTGCTACAGGCAGCCAGGCAATAGACACGAACATATTATGCACCAGAAGGGGGACGAGGATGCGTTCGCTTTGCAAAGCTACTACACAGGCCCGGCCGCTGTGCTCTATTTGATGTGTGTGCTCAATTCAATAAAGCCTTTATCTTGAAAGCCAGGTGGTGGCTGGCTCTCATTTTTTCCAGCAGTGTCCAGGGGTCCTCGCCGAGGCTGCACGGCGACACAGTTCATATCGCCTTGTTTGTGCAAGTGGGTCTATTTTGTGCCTGTCCAGAATAATAAAAATATACAACTCTGTTCATTTGCTGGGCTTGTTTCTAGCGAAATGAATATATAGGGGCCAGCGTTTTATCTGTGTGCTGCAGTGAAAGGGCTCAGGTGGCATTAAGAAACAGCAGAGTGCTACTTGGATCTCCGTATCTGTACCACACTTTTGGCTGCGTGGTTTTAGCTGACACAGTAAAAATCTAAAAGAAAATAACTAAAGTCGAGCCTGCATACAAGTTTGTGTGTGTGTCACGATATCAAAAGATGTGGGGCAGAAAATACAATAAAAACTGAAATGCAATCATTTAAATACCACAGGTGTTCAGCTTCCATCCCACTAAGCATTTACCCAAGCACTACCACCCACAAAGCCATTCACATGTACAATCTGACAAAAGAGGATTTGGACCCGGAGGAAGAAACAACTCTGCATTATGACTCAGAAATTAATCTCGGCAAAGAATCTAGAGGGATTAGGTGCAGGGATCAAAAGGATATTAACACCACTGCTGTGCTGCCTTGATTGTTGACAATCTGGCCCTGTTGCCCTCTGCTTTGAGGTGTGTGTTTCAACGCTGCTTCAGATGTCAACATGATGAGTTTCCTGCATAATGTCATGTTCAGAATAACCCCCCCATTATAACATCTGCATACGATCTATCGTCTTGAAAATAGGCAAAGCACAGTTTCCTTTTTCTGCAGTGAACTCCCACTGTGCAGCCTCAGATATTGTGAAGGACGGCCACGATCAGTTCTTTTGGTCGAGGATTAGGTTAAATATCAGCTGCCAAGATCAAGGACATCTCTTATCCGAGAGGAATTACACCAGCAGAGCCAAAGAAGAGCTTTTGTATTCGGAGACTATTTCTGTCCATCAATTGAGGACTAAAAAGTGCAGCCAATTCAGACTGATAAAACAAGAGAGGGTGAGATAAAAATGTGTTCTATTTACTCTAACAGGCAGTATTTATTAATATGGGCTACATTTCTTTTTTAATTCACTTCATTCAATATTGTTTGGATCAGAGTGGACTGTCCAAATCAACATTATTGATGCAGCAACACAACTACACTAATGACGCTAAGCGAAAGTTGTTCCAGCATAAACCACCTAAGTCACATGAACTGTTCACGTCATCTCTACAGCTCGTTCTCTCTTTTCATCCAATCACGACCTGACACGTTCTCCTTGAGCCAATCACCTGTAAACTGTCAAAGTTTAAATTAATCTCTCTACCTTCTGTCATTCAGCTGTCAGTTCAGTGACCCACCTCCACCCCTGCACCACCTCAACTCTCCCAGGTCATCTTCCTTAAACCATCCAACCCTAACTTCCATGGTGGGGTCCAAGCATTAAAGTCTATTCCTCTGATTGCAATAAATTTAATTTCATTCTAATTTGTTTCACCTGATTGAATTGTAAGCTCTACTTACTGGGCCATTCATATTTTGACAGGTACTATACAGCAAATAAAAACATACAAAGCTACAAAGCTACATCTCGCAGCCTTTCCCTCAGGAGCACGTCTAACCGCCTCTTGCAGTTTGCACTGTTTGACACCGCTGGCACCCACACACAGTCAGTCAGCCTCTGAATCTGCACTTGTGAAATGTGTTTTTCCCATTTCTGCCTGATGGAGTCGTTCACCACTGGCAGGGAAAGGGTCACAGATGTTGTGATGCAGGGCATCCCACCAGGGAGCTGACCAAGCCTGACCTCTTTCATCCAGCCACCTAAGGTTAGAATTAATATCTTTATAAAGGTGACCTGGGCATTGTTCCAACTGGACCTCAGTGGGACAAAGTCACAACCTTTAGTGCCAGTGCCAAGTCACAGGTATTTAATGAATACTGTCGAGACAAATAGCTTCAAACTGATGGAAAGTCTTTTTGTAAATTACACAAACAACAATGATTCCAGAAACTCTAAAAGTCATACTGATGCCACAATCTGTGTGGGGGTGTAATTGCAGTATAGATAGACAGCAGAGGATAGGTGGTTATCTGCAGGCAGAGGAGTGAATGCATGTGCCAGTTCGGCAATAATTAAAATTCTGTTTGTTGCATCCCCACACGACAAACACTGAAGACACACACACACCAAATACAGAAGAGTGAGGATAAGAAGAGATGCTGACACACTGTCGCCAATCCAAAAGATACCATCTGGAGCGGCTCTAGGAGCCAGTGACTCATCCGTGCACACACTTACTTTACACTCACACACATACAACACCTCTGCCGCACAATGAAGAAACCACTGAGTGTTAAGCTGATTTTTACTTTGCACAATAACAATATGCAGACATGGTTTCCTTGAAGAGCCCTGACATCCTCACAGTTTGGGGCGTGGACGGCTGCTCTGTTAGTGCTGGGGCTGATGTGAAGGATGACCTTGGGTTGTAAAGGGTCACAGCTAAATTCCTGGGCCAGAATAAATCTTGCACGTGGTCCCTGTCAGTTTGTGTAGATGTTCAGAATCAATGGAAATCTGAAATGTTTCTTACAGCTCTCACAGCAAGCACAACTAGAAACATAACATATTTCTAATCAGATATTAGAGGAAAAGAAGGTTCCCAGTGTAATTTCACATGAAATTAAACCTTTTCTTGATAAAATGTTGGTTCATGGTGAACAGGAAAGGCCCTGGAGCACCAGAGAGCAGAGGATAATCTAACATCAGGGCAACATCAGGGGGTACAGTGGAGCTCTGATGGTGGGGGAGGCCTGAAGGGGAGGTGGGGGTAGCAGTAGGAAGTAGGGCCTCTGACTGGTATGATGGCTTGAAGTTAATGGTGTGTGTGATGGCGATGGGTCTGGTAGGTGTAATGGGACGGGGGGGCCCAGCATGAGAGGGGCCCCGGTGGTGATTACTCTCTACCATCAGACAAAATTACGGCTTTTGCTGTGGCCAAGATTGCCGTGTTCTGAGACGATTAAAGGTTATCGGGGAGCACGCACAGGGAGAGAGGAGGAGAGACTCGGGCATATGCACGTCCCCAAGTTATCGGTGGTGGCATCAGCACAAACTGTTGTGTGCAATCTAAGTGGCTGTTCGTGATGGTGTATTATGCTAAATTGCTATTCATTCACAGCCCTCGAGTGAGAGCCCATTCCATTAAAAGTCTAATGCAAGAGCCCGTCGTGCTCTCAGAAAACACTTAACACTCACTGCAAATGGCCAAAGAACGCAGACACAGGAAAAGACCAAAATCAGGACCATAGCGTAAAGTAAATAATATTTCTCTCCTTTCTTTTACCCCCCCTAACCATTCCTCCTCTATTTGCCCCTCGATGCACATACATTTTATCTTCCCATTTCCACGGTTCTCCCAGGCCTTGAGCTGAGTGATGCATGCTGGGATCTTGGCAGAGGCCAAGAGGCTAATGAGATATTAGTGTGCGTTTAACTCCCACTGAGTTCACTTCCCTTTCTTCACCTTTCCATGACACTCCTCGCTGCATTCTGGTGAACTGCTGGTTATTTAAGCACCACCAGCCACTTCAGGAGGGCTCACACAGGTCGGCGTGGTCTAAATTAATCAGCGGATATTAATTTAGAGGTGAACTTCCTGCACCTGGGAGCGTACATTTGTCACCATGGAGATTTCCACGGCGACAAGCGTTTTTTGGCGCAGTTATCAATGATAATAGATGGAGAGTCCTGGCAGCCAACTGGATTAGCCCCTTGTGGTTGGCTTTAATGAAGATTACACACCCCTGTGGTTAATGGATATTAGGACGGGAAGAGGCGTGTGGTTCAGCTTGGCACTGACACTGGGCAATGCCAGGGCCGTGCCATGTGAAATATGCCAAAATGAACTGATTGTGTCTGCAGCGAATTAACTAACAGTGCAGAAAAGACCATGAATGGAACCAAAGGCATCACACTGTTGTATGTAGGTCCTCCCCTCTGCTGCCAAAACAGCTCTGGCCTTTTGAGGCATGACTCTGGAGGGGTTGTATGGTATCAGGCACCAAGACACATCCGTCTTTTCCATATGTCCACAGATGTGCGATCAGATTGAGATCTGGGGAATTTGAAGGCCAAGTCAAGACTTTCAACTCTTTTGTTCCTCAAACCATTTCTGCCCAATCTTTGCAGTGAAGCAGAGCACGTTAATCCCCTGAAACAGGCCACTGATATCGGGAAGATCTGTTGCCATAAAGAGCTGCACTTGTGCCTTCCTGGATGCTTTGACCTCGTCCAACCATCAAGTTCACAAAAAGGTATATGTGTGTTTGTGTGTGTGTTTCTGTGTGTGCAGACATCCTTCACTCACCAGTTGCTCTTCCATGTGTGTCGAACATGTGGGTCATGGATGTTGTGTTTGTCCGCCTGCTCGTCCAGGAAGTCAAACATGTACTTGATGGCCAGCGGCAGGGCGCTGCCTCGATGGGCTGTGCTGAAGATGGTCTCAAACAGGTCGTCCACAAACTTTTGTAATGTCCCCTACGGAGCAAAGAGAGGAGGGAAACACATAATTTAAACCAGGATCTTATAGGTGAAGGACACTAGTGGATTCAACCCGTACTCTGGCGATTAAACATCATTGTCTCTCTTCCTCTTTCCAGTTTAGTTTCTACTGAAAAAGGGAAACAATCCCAAGACCAGTAATGTCTTTACTCTGATGGAATATTAATGTGTGCACAACTTAAAGAATTGAGCAAAAACATCTATATTAAACAGAATGAATTTGTCACAGACTGATACATTGAGAGACTTAATGTTGACAGAAAGATTGGCATAAACTTGTGAAGTGAGAGTCACTTTGCCATGTTTATGTGTCTGACTCGTATCTCACAGACCCGGCCCCTAAATCCGCTTGCAGCTTTGATGGGGGAAATTGTTATTTCACAGCTGACTTTTAATAATATCTGGGAACAGGAGGCGCATCTCCTAAGCCTCTTTGTGCTGCAGGATTAGCTCCCACACTGCACCATTGACCCTAATTTGATTTAATGTTGGCGACTTTAAGGAGGAGGAGGAGAAGAAGAGACAGGAGAGACGGAGAATCTAATCCTCTTGTAAGGATCGAGCTGATGGGATGCACGGGAAAAAAGGGGAAAGAACGAGGGATGGAAATGAAACGACAGCGACAGAGGTTTCCTTTCAGGGAAAGATTGCCATTAAGTGTGGCAGATGAGGTGTGTACAGGCACCGGCAAATAAAAATCCAATTTGGGCTGGAGCAGGTGACCGGATGAGGGAATAGAGAGAGGGAGCAGAGAATCCTGTTAGTCCGACAATAACGGCTTTAATTCTAATGTGGCCCACATTCCTGACAGCTTATCCTTCTCCTATGAAGATGGAATCACATATCTCTACATCAAGCCCACGTGTTCCAAATGACAGGAAGCGTTAGCTGCCGAGAGAAGACCTGACATTTTGTGTGTGCCTGCATAAATGTGTGGGTAGACACTAAAACCTGTGTGTGTGTCCACAAGTGTTAAGACTGTGACATTTTATGTCATCCTCCATCTCAAGGGGGGACGTCTGCATCAACGCTGTCATCATCACAGGGTTCTCTTGTTCCCCAGCTGGAGCTCAAACCGCCGACACCACCCTCTCCACGACCGTCAACCCTGTCATTAGACCACACTCTAAACAATGTGTCATGTGGATGTTGTGATGCCGGCTGCCTCCACATTCAAATGAGGGGAAAGCAAACAATCAGAGCGTCTGTGATGGCGCCGAGACGGAGATGAAGAAGGAGAAAATGCGTCGGGGTCGAGACGGACGCTCGCTTGAGTGTACAAGTGAGGGGAGAAAATGCAATCTCTGCCCGTGCCCCTTCACTCTCCACGCACATGAACACAGCCCGGACCCACACTCAGTCAGAGTGACGCTGATGGAGCTAATATGAGCGACGTCAGCTGCATTGCCAGGGAGAGGTATTTATTGGCATGGTGAAAGCCAAATGCAGTCAATTACACTGCCTGTCTGCCCGGTGATTTCTCACCATGAGAGATGGCCAGCCAAGATAAACCGGTTATTTCACAAAAACAATCCATCTGGAAGTATGATGTGCTGTCTCCCGTCAGCAGCCACCTTCCTGCACTCTGCAATGGGATAATACAGGGGGAACGGAGCTAAGAGGGGATGTGCAGGTGTGTAGGTGTGTGGAGGGCTAACATGTCAGGACCACTCCCCCTCCCACCTCTTACTCTACAGGCCTCTGCTTGGTTAGTAGTTTCTTCCACATGTTTCTTGTCCTGTTTCCTCTCTTGTTCACTGTCTGTTATCAGCTTTAATTCATCCCTTGATTTTTCTCATCTACTCACAATCTGCACCGTCATTAGTTCTCTGAAGTATGAACAGAGGGAAGTGTTCAGCTGTCTGATGGTTACATTGTCCGTTTAGCCGTTGATGGATACTAGATTTCACAGGAGTCGTGACTCAATCTGAATTTGAGCACTAAGAACTTACTTGGACTCTAAAATTGACTGTTAAACATAAAAACTACTGGATGGATTACCAGGAACTTGTTTTTTTACATTTTCATTATCATTACCTGGGAAATAAATCATAAATCTTGGAAATAAATCATAAACCATATTTAGAGGACTGATATCTTTTAGTCTCACAATTTGATGCAGCTTGATTGAATTAAAGTGGACTGTTGGTGCGTTTGGTCTAATTATAGCCTATACATATGTATTACCAAAATATATTGACAGCTTTAGTAATACTATAAAATGATTCATTACCATGTAAGGACAGGGATTTGTCTTCACCAGCCTCTTCGCCTAAAGAGACTCCCTGAATCGTACACTTTGCTTTCACCGATTTTCACTTAGACTCGGATTTGAACTCGCACACTGGGAACTCAAGACTCCAGTCAGACTCAATGTTTAGTGACTCTCACACTGACAACATCGCCTGGACCGTACAAACTGATTAATGATGTTTGTCAACGTGTGGCATATGAGTTTCCTGTGGTCTGCTGATCAGCGCAAGTCGTTCAGCCTCTTCTGTCTATGCCTCTTTTGTGTGTGTGTGTGTGTGTTTGTGTAGAAGTCACTCAGTCCTGCCACTTTGTGTTTACATGTCTTACACGGAGCTGAGCTGATGTTCTGCATGTGAACGTCCAAACAAAGACGGACACTGGATCAAAAAACAAGCGTAAAATGTTGGTGGATGAAAAGTTACAGGCGGAACTTCCTCAGATCGTGGCCTCCCTCTTTCTTCCTGCCTGAGCGTCTGTGTGTGTGCGTCTGATAGAGCCGATGTCTTGATGTGAAAAGAAGAAGGTGCTTTTGGAGTGGATTGGAAATTAGCATTCAGCTGTTGGATCAAAGTCACATTTCCCTCCGAACCAAATTAACTGTTTTTTTTCCCTTCTTCTTCCCGGGGGCCATTGTTGGAAGACACATTCAAAAGAGCCTCATTTTATAACCATTTCTATTTTTGCCTGATCTTTTTTTTTTTTTTTCATTACAGAAACACCTACACTAGCTTCATGGGACTTTTCGTCTTTAGCCTTTTTTTTAAATATTCGGCTGCATCAACGCAAAAGTAATAGAAAGAGAAAACAAACAGAAGCGTCTATTTTCTCTCTCTCACCTCAGGGAATAGAAGAATACATCTGAATAATATTTTCCACGGAGATGACTCACCCAATGTAATCATGAATATTTAAATAAAGTTGTGAGTCATGGTAAAGCGGTGAAGGTTACAGTGACTTTTTAGCCTTTCACCGTGTGAACTACGACAAAAATATACAATTTCCCGTGTAGAGTCGTTAAAAATAGAACTGCTGGGACAGATATAATCATTTTTGCTGTGAAACCATCTGCCGTACAAAACCTTGAGCCACTGCCGCGGCCTAAACAAATCATTTAAAGATTTCCTGTCGCTGGTTGCTCACCTTGGTCGCCAGCAGTCGTGTCAGGTAGATCTCAGACACCATCTTGCTGCCGCGGTCGCCCTCCTTCTGGTCTCCGTGCTCGTGGTTCTTCACCAGGTGCCAAACCTTGACGCCGCTCTCCAGGTCGGGAGTGATCATGGGCGTGCGGGAGCGCAGGCTGTCGGGACTTCCAGTGTACTTGATCATGTTCTCTGTGGAAGAACAACGTGCGTTACATCCTGTGGTAGGACGGATAGAATAGTATGGATGCTGAACATAAATCATTTGAATTTTGTTGGTTTTTCATGCCTGTGTCAGCAAAAGAAAATAATCACAGCAGAGACACAAGAAGAAATCAAAAGCAAACAAACAATCAGAATAAGACAGAAGGAAAAATACTATAAATATATTGTAGATAGTGGCTTCAAATAAAAAATAAATACTGAGAATACAAGGCTGAAGGAGGCATGGAAAGCCATAACCTGCGTGTTAGCACAAGAACACTTTTTTTCACTTCCAATTTACACGTCCGCGAGATTGGACATGAAACTTTCAGAAAGCGTGCATGGTTAATTTTTTATGGCTTCTTCTCCGAGGGAAAAGAAGCAGCATCGCCGGGCTGACACAAAATCGAACGGGTGTCTGATGAAATGAAATATGTATGGCCGGCCCTGTTGACCGCAGTGGCGATGACATTTCCAAACACGCAGCTCAATGAATGTTTACATAGCGTGAAAAAAATTGATCAGTGGGCGGAGAGTTGGAGAGAAGGAGAGAGAAAAATAAATAAAATAAACGTGACAGAAATCAATGTGTTCAGAGAGGAAAGCTGCAGGAGTGTGAGGAGGAGAGAGCTGGAGACATCACATGCAGAGTGTGTGTGTGTGTGTGTGTGTGTGTGTGTGTGTGTGTGTGTGTGTGTGTGTGTGTGTCGACCGCTCCAATTTGATTACAGTATGATCAACTGAAAATGCCCGTCTCTCCTTTAGGGCACTTTAGGGGGTTTGTTGTAAGACCTGTAGTATTCTCTACAGTGCCGTCAATTGGGCATTACTTTTATTTTTTCACAGACGCAGGACCACTGTGACACTAATTGCCCTGCAGTTAACGCTCTGTGGGCGCAGGAGCATGTGAGGTGGGTCTTTTTTTCTTTTTTTTTTTGCGAGAGCATTGATTTATTTATTCCAAGAAGTTGGAGAGTCGAGTGTCATGAATACACGAGAGAGAGATTTCTGCTCCGCTCGCAGGAGATGCTCTTTTCTTTTCTTTTTTCTCTGTGTGGTTTTTGATGGAAACATTACATCAGAGATCAAACGCAGAGGTTTCTACTTTCACTCTCTGACTCAACAGTTACAGTGTTTGTTTTAATCTTTGTACTCCTTCCACAACTTTCTGTCCCGCCCCGCTCTCCCTCCCCCCCCCCGTCTTGGGCGGCTGTATTAAATTCAGCCTCGTCTCTCTCTCTCTCTCTCTCTCTCTCTGCTGTTTGGCCATTGTGCTCAGGGAGAGTTCAAAGTCGCTCAAGTACCACACCAGTTGTGAAGTGGATCACACTTGCGTTTGAAGTCAATCCCTTACAAAGAAAAAAAAGGAAAAAATGCTGGAGATATTTCTGGCATCCTCCCTCCCTTTCCTGTTGCTCCGCTCACCTTGTCCTATCTGGTCTCATTTGGAGCCAGAGAGGTGCGATCGTATGGAGATGAGGCGATGCTAATAACGTGGAGCCACATTTGATGTGTCTGAAGTGTTTGTGGGAAGTGAGGCCGGCCCTTTGATCAGCGACTAACTCGATGGTTTCTGGGGTTCAAGGAGACGTGGGGCAGACGGACAGGCGGATAAAACACTGGGCACGTCGAAGGATGAGGCGACGCTGTTCGGAGTCTGAAGAGGCCAGAGCCACAACAAGAAGGAGTCCATTTGGTCTCCTGTTATGTTTCAGAAATCCTTTCAACTATTCTAAATTGTGTCTGTTGTTATACAGCTTCTTAGGGATACTCATCACTTTCAGATGGAAGCATCATCTGCTGCAGAATCAGTCTCTTTCTACCTGTGTTTTTCTACTTTCTATTTTTATTGTTAAGATGGTAATTTGGTTGACATGAATGATTCTTTAAATGAAAAATAAGATTTACCTTATTCGATTTATTATATATATTTGATATCTTTTTTATCTTATCTTAATCTTCTTTTATTGTATTTTTCATTCATTTTTAACATCCTATGTTTTATCAGTCACCTGAATAGAATTTGATTTGTTTGAAAGGTGCATATGAATAACGTTTGATTGATTGATTGATTAAAGGGAACATTTTGGATGACCTGATACCTTTTGTTAAATGACATAAACGTAAATCACTGACTTAAACCCTGTGTACTTGACAAGAGGTCCAGTTAAATGTTTAATATTAACATGAAAACAGTATTGAACTATGTTATGAGTGGATAAACATGTAGTTTCTAGCAGTGTGCCTGATCTTTGTTGTGTTAAAGTGGATGATGCAGATACAGTAGAAACTTCAATTTGCAGAAACTCACCATATTTACTTGCAGAGGTTCTAGAAACAGTGGAGTTGTTGACTGAATTGTAGGCAGTAACTTGCTTGGGAACCAGGGCCATTATTGCAGTATCAGTTACCTGAAAAACAGAAAAACATTTATATTATGCAAATACCTGTTAAAAAAAAATCATCAGAGCCAGAGCAGGCTTCTGCAGAGATTTAGGGTTTTTTCACTTGAGCAAATTTCTTACACAACCAATCAAAAAAGCCATAGATCATTCTGTTGGTGTCATTTTCTATATTTCCCTCCATCTGTTCTATTCTCATGTTGTGAGGCAGAGCAATAAAATGCAGAATATCTTATTACCCTTATGTGCTCTACTTAGCCCACACATACATATGATGACTGACATGGGGGGGGGAGCTCAGCACAGAGTCGTACAGGCCTGTGTGAGAGGAGGCGTCCCACAGTCTCTATGCAATAATACCTTTCCTCTAGGGCTGGGTGTGGGCGTGTGCATGAGCGTGTGTGTGTGTATGAAGGTGTAAGGAATCCAGCAGTGTGTGTCCGTGTTGGTCTATGTGTAAATAAGTGTGTCTAAATGAGCGAATGAGTCAATTGTGCACTCCCTCCCCACTCAGTCCAACAGGATTCAATTAACACAAGTGGGAGGTTGTCTAGCACCCCCCCTGCCCGACACACACACACACACACACACACACACACACACACACACACACACACACACACACACACACACACACACACACACACACACACACACACACACACCTGTTCTGCATAATCTGGCTACCCGTTCTGCAGGGTTAATTGAAGTGATCTCTATCGTAGTGAGGGTGGATGGGACAGGGAATCAGGACCAGGGGCTTTTTGTTCCTGTGAGTGTGCATGTGCGTAAGCAGGGACCTTATTAAGATAATATCATGA
This sequence comes from Hippoglossus hippoglossus, assembly GCF_009819705.1. NCBI lineage: Eukaryota > Metazoa > Chordata > Actinopteri > Pleuronectiformes > Pleuronectidae > Hippoglossus > Hippoglossus hippoglossus. The sequence continues at coordinate 11,482,685 of NC_047173.1, forward strand.
TTTCATCCACTCACTCAATCTGCTCCTTATGCATAATATGTTTATATCATTGTAGGCAGGAGGCCCCACAGGGCAAATCTCGTTACTCCTCTGTGGGGAGGCCCCCAGACCCTCCAGTGCCCTTAAGCATTCTCCCTGATCACTGCTCTTATATGCTGAATAGATATAAAACGAGCAAATCACAATGGGACTTAATGCAATGAGAAAAGGAGGAGTGGCATTTGTGGGAAATAACATTTGCAGGAGCGAATTTAGGCAGAATGAGGAGGAACAGAGAAATATCTCATTATGAGATCCGATATGACAAATGCCACCTTTCTGCTTGTAGCTACGACGTGAACAAGAAATCCAACTTTTCTCAGTTTCTGATGCAGAGGCAGAGTGAGTGTGTGACTGGGTTTAACGAGTGGCAGATGAGATTACTTTTATAAAGGAAAGCACGCGACTCTATTCAGTGATTCTGGTCACTCATATTATTATACAGATGCCCTTGATTGAAGCCTGGATGAGATACGCTGTCCCCCTCTCGTCCCCGGCTCCTGACAAATTTGGAGTGGATGTGAGCTCTTTCTTTTCTCTTTTCTTTGCTCTGTCAAAGATAAGGCGTCCTCATTCCCTGTCCTGAAAAAAAAATGAATTAACTTCTGTCTTCATTATCTTATCTCCGACTCCAATCAGCTCCCTAATCCATTCCTCCAGCGTGGCGTACTCCGAGCCTGTTGACACTTGCTGCCGCTGACATTTAATTTAGGCACCGTGCGCACGGCACTATGAGGGGACAGTGGCTGCTTGCTTAGCTGCAGGACTTATTAACACCGTGTTGACAAAGCCGGCTTGTTTTACCCGACCAGACTCGTCCTGGTTGGCTGAGCGGACAGTCGCTACTCAGGACACACAAAGCACCTGCCGATTTGTGTTTGTCTGCATTAAAGCATTTGTGTGTATTTAATGGATGAGAACTATTTTGTGCACATCTGTTAATACGTGTGTTTGTTTAGATCAGTCCTTGTCGTATTAACTCTACAAACGTTGTGTGTGCACGTATATGGTGCTTTCACATGTCTTTGACCCAAGAAAGACGACGACACTTGACGGCATCAGATTTTATCTCAAGCCCTCTACACAAGTAAGGGAGACATATAAATTGATTTAGCCCCTACTTTACAGGAATTGATGATAAAAAAGATGTTTAATACTGAAGCTGAGGTTTAACTTGTCCACATTTAAAAATATACAGTCACAGACGTACCTGATAATGGGCCAACATGTTCAGTCTCTTCCAGTCTCCTTCAATCTTCGTGGTGACATCCTCGTCCTGCAGGATAATACGCTGGCCCCTCCCCTGGCGCCATTCTGCCGAGAGACAGGAACAAAAATAATCAAAATGGTCAGAATATTTCTCCCATATTCATGCGACAAGATTTCATTTTCATTTGCTTCCGCCCCTTCTCTGTGCATCTGTCATATCTGAAAATCGTGCCATCTTTGGCGTTCAGACGTGGCTTTGGGGAAGAAATAATGGATTTTGGTGGTTGTCCTAAACAGTTGGTTACAAATCCTAAGGATATGACAATATGTGAAATTATTTAGTAAGTGTTAGATTAAAGAAATGAACAATATCAACACCAGAAAGAAAAAATAACAGAAGAGAGCATCACTCTTTTCTTATCAGTCTGCAAGAAAACCAGTTGCCACGATCTCCATCACCATCTATTGAGGTCATTCGTCTCAGAAGATTCATTTTCACAGTCATGAAAAACCTTAAAAGAGGGATCAAATCTTCGGGGTGGGAGTAAAATAGAAAAAGCTAAACGATGTAAAACGATGAGAGAAACACGTGAGACGCAGTAGCAAGAGGTGAGTTAAATTAACACCCACTCTCGTCTGTTCTAGAACGAAGCTGCCCCTCTTTGCTCCTTTCAATCGCTTTCCCTGCTGCGATCAATGGCTGCGATTACGGCTGTGTGCTCAGGGCTTGTGCACTTCATTTCTACAACTGCTGACTCTTTTCGCTCTGCTCTCTGAAGATGTGTTGGTCCCTGTTCTCCTCTTGTCAAACCCCCGACCACTGCTGTAAGCCCCCCCCCCCCCCCCCCACTGGCTGCTCTTATTGTTATTGCTGGGAGCTTTCATAGAAACAGACCAGACACAGATCCAATACTTCATGGAGGAACTGCAAAGCTACCAAACGCTGTAGATCACCAGATTTCACAGTGTCTTTCATTTAAACAAGAGGACGACATATGACCCTACAGCCACATTGCATATACACTACATACAATATACACCAGGTCTCCCATATCTGTGCAACCTCAGCTCAACATATACCTAAAGCTTTGAAAGAAACCTCTCACAACAGCCCAGCAACATTAACATAAGTGAAAAAGGAAAAGCCATATCAAAAAACAAACAAGCACACGATTCCTCCTTTCCTTTTGTGGGCTTTATGAATACGTTATTGTGCCTGCGCTCCTTGTTTTGTTTCCCACTTGCGTCAGCCACTGTCATATCCCATCCTGATCACAAACAGGAAAACAAAGCAGCAATCACTGTGGTGTATGATGAGGCCCGTCTTTGGAGACTTGACCAGAATTGTGTTCGCATCTGAAAAATCTGCGGGAAATAAAGATCCTCCTGTTGTTTTTGTCTATACAGTTCATCTTTCCATAAAGATGCAAATGAGGTGGCGTCTCCAGTTGAAACTCGGCAAACAGATGAATGCGGAGAGAGAGAAAGGAATAAATAAAAGAATAAACTTGGTGTGAAAGCAGAGCAGGCTGAGATTAGTCTGAATCCCAAATCCGGTGGTCTCTGCTCAGCGGGAGGAGGAGAGCAAGTGTGTGTGTGTGTGTGTGTGTGTGTGTGTGTGTGTGTGTGTGTGTGTGTGTGTGTGTGTGTGTGTGTGTGTGTGTGTGTGTGGATTCTAACACAACGCAGGAGATAAGGGCATTGAGTGTATGGAAGTCCATGGTAAAGAGAAAGGCTGAAGGTGACTGTTGTACTCCATAGAGACTTGTGCATGACACACGTTTGACACACACATACACACACACACACACACACACACACACACACACAAACACACAAGCCTCGCTGCTTTGTTCTCAGGCCCTATCTCCTCCGGGGCCCTGCAGAGGACTGTGATTTGCAGCGGAGGGGAATTAAAAACAATACCTGGGTAACAACACTCTTGGCCAATCTGTCTCGAGACAGGCCTCCACAATCCCATTATCCTTATCAGCCATTGCAATCAGTCTGTGTACTCATGTGTATGTGTGTGTGGGGGGGTGATCATACCAGCCCCATATATTACACAGAGCATCTTAAAAAAGGCCGAAAGTGTCTAAACAGATAAATAAAGCGACAGTCTTGTTTCTGATGAAGAATTATTGTCGACAAGACCAAGAGATGCAGTCTGTTCGTGGACTCATGATTAAGAGAGAACTTAAAAACTGTAAATATGGCACCGGAAAGAATCTTTAATTCCCGGCACATGTTCTCTTTGCTCAGCGTCTCTCTCGTACTCATAATCACACACATACAGAGTGAGTGGCCAGACGGCTCTGACGATTCCAAGTTCCCTCTTGTAATAAACCAATAATAGAACAACACATCCTGCCCAAAGGGGGCCATAAAACAATTTGATCCAGGAGTGTCGTCAAAAGGCTAAACCAATTCCTTCACTTACCTATCACAGCCAGATTCCCTATGGTACGCACTCAGCCCAGCGCAGATCTGAAGCTGGTTATAAATATGCTATTCTGAACACACAACAGGGGTTTGGAAAATCCATCTGACAATATTAAACCATAAAAAGCATGGCACGGTGAGGAGTCAGCCTGTAGGTATTGGCAGACAAACAATCATGGATAACACTGTTATGCTCACTTTCATGCATGTCTGTACATGGACTACACACGCACGCACGCACGCACACACACACACACACACACACACACACACACACACACACACACACACACACACACACACACACACACACACACACACACACACACACACACACACACACACACACAAACACACACACAAAAGGTGTGCAAACCACTTTATTACTAGATTTCTTGCAGAGAAGATATATTAATGCCCCATGCTCCTAGCAGGGGCCCCTTGAAGTTAATTTATTAGAAATACAATTACACAACCCAGAGAAAACTAAAGAAAGAAAGGAAAGAAAGAAAGAGTTTTTCTTAAGGGGAGATCACTGAGCGTCTGGATTGATCAGCTGATCAATCATCTGACTCAGACGCGAGTCGATCGATAGGAAGTTTTTGGAGGGGAGAGACCAGACTCAGATATCTGAGCCAACAGAGGCAGGAAGTCGAGTCTCCTGAGGTGGAGAAGAAAGCAACCTCTCTGTGTCTAAAGAGACGTGGACTTTTTAAGAAGAGCCTGGTGGGGTGGGGAAGCCTTTGTAGAAATCAATGGGTGTCTAAGTTCAGCCTGGAACACTGACTGGGTAGAAATGTTTTGACACTGGACAGTACAAACTACAGGAGTGAAACTGTAAAATAAAACTCTTCAACAGCCTGTGATAAACTGAATGCAGAATTATCCCCTGGCACAAGTGCTCACTTATCCTATGAACAGTCTATGATGCAGAGTGAAGCTAGAAAACTTTGTGTTTATTCTACCTGGTTTATCTGCAATGAAGATTTTATTGTCTGAACTGGTGTTATTTTTTCATACATTGCATGTCAGGTATTTTGACACAATATTCAAAGTGTAGGTTCGTACCCAGGTCCATGTCGGAGGCTTTTAGGCGGTGTGAGTGTGGCACGTTCTTGTAGATGGCATCCAGGATCTTCTCCTTCACCTGACTGATGGTGTCACAGTTCAGCGCCTTCACCTGGATCTCTGGACTCTTCTCATTCTCTGGATGGATGCAGTTCACCACCTGTAGCAGAAACACAACTGAGAGGAGGAACTAGCTGCCAGCTTTACTTCTTTCTGGTTACCTATAGGTAAGATTTCAGAAAAGACAAATTTTTTCCCAGGTTGATCTGCAAAGGATAAATGTTGCTGTATCTAATGCCTGTTTAATCTCATAGAGGTTTGTGTGTTTTATATTCTTTAAGCTGATTGTACTGCTCCTGCTTGTCAAAGAGCCTGTGAGAGAATCGCAGCAGCAGAAAAGATGGTTCACGGGGGAAATTTCTCTTTCCTCAGAGCTTGGAAAAGACTGCAGCGTGCCACCTGAATTGATGAGCAGCAAAACAGCTCATTATAATATTATTATCATATTCATCAGTTCCGTCAGTGCTGCCTTCTGGTGTTGGTGGAAATAGCTGATTTACAAAATGAGCACAAATACACATTATGAATGAGAGGGTAAATGAGTTGTCTTCTATGTTCGCAACTTCCCGAATATGTGGACCTACAGTGGAGCAGCTCTTTAAATATTTAAGTGTAGTCACATGTCGATATTGGGAGTAACATTTCCAGGATGTTTTTATCTATCACTGTTTAAATTGGACATGTAAATCAATACTCCCAGAAAGTAGAGGTCAAACAGATGTGACCCTAGAAAAGAAAGAAGGAAGAAGTACAGTTTCTCCAATGGAAGGAGAACAGCAACAGACAGACTTGTGGAATAAACGACAGGTTCCAGAGGGAGAGAGAATCGTCGTCTCAGACACACACACACATGCATAATCTCTTTCCTTCCACCTCATCGCTAAACTCCGCTCTTTTCCTTGACAGCTCCGGTTTCACCAGGATGCGAGGTTGCCACTCCGGTGCCCCCTGCGTGTCAAGCGCGACAACGACAACTTTATGTCGCGTTGCACATCTCATGACCGACAACCCATAACCACCCTTTCTCTCCTCTTGTCCCTGAAAGCATATTAAGTGTCCCCTTTGAGCCCCGGGACCCCCAGGCAGGTGAACTCTTTACCAGCGTCTTGTAGTCAATCTGCTGTCTGATGAGCTTGTCCTCGCTGAGCGAGTAGCGTGCTTCTCCCGTGATGGAGTCAATGGGGCCTTTTTCCATCTGCTGCTTGATGGCACAAAAGAGGGAGAAGAGAGGCTCGCCTGCACACTCCTGCGAAGAGATGTGAAGAGAGGGGAGGGAGTGAGGAAACTTTGAAGCCATTTCTGCTCTCGACTCCCTGACACCATCGTTTAATAATGTCTGAGGAAATGTCTACACACAATGATGATGTTCCTTTTTGTAATGTTCAAAGTCGCTGAGCCAGACGTATATAAACATCATGTCACAAACTCCATTGTTCCCTGAAATTAAAGAATACCTTAACACTTAAATAAATATATATACCTTAGTGAAGTGAAGCTCGGGTTTGGGAAAGGATTGATGGATTATCATTGAAAATGCCATAAGACAGACTCTGCTGTTTGTCAGGAGAGGAGATTGTTTATGTTTTTATTCTCCTCCCTGCTGCAGTAAAGAATGAGTGGAGCTGGAGATGGTGACATTTTGTTGACTCAAGGTAAGAGGAGTGTTAATTAATTCAATGAATACTGGTGTCTTATGAAGTAACAGGAACTTCTCATGGACAAGTTGGCAAAGATGCCTCCTTAATATAACTAAACTATAACTATAATTAGACTATAATTAATTATGTAGCAGATTATTTTAATTCAGAGTCTTTTTTATATTCAATCACTTCACAAATTAGAGAATCTTCATCAACAGCATCATTGACTTGCAGTGAAGATCACAGTGATTTTCATCTGTGAAAATTATAAACTTGACTGAGGCTTGAACTGAAAAACCAAAACTCGCTGTGATGTCACCTTAAGAAACTTGTAGAGGAGGAAGGTAAACCAGTTGGTCAGCATTTTCTCTGCCACAGACTCGGTCCTGCAAACAGACAGACAGACACAAAGCACATAATGAACATATGATCCCCCACACTCTCATTACCATCATAAATATTCAACATTATCATCAAATATTCTGCTAAAAATGATGATTGCTGCTAATGAATAGGCTTGCGTTACACAAACATAATTGCAAAGACATGAATTGAGAGAGCCCCTGCACATGCTATATGATGGCCTTTCAGACAATCTCTCAGCTGGCTTTTATGCTCAGGCACGCCAAGGGCAGCTCGCCTACGGTGGCGGGGATTTTAATATGAGCCAAAGCAATTAAAAGCCTTTATTTGATCCCCGTGGATTGATGTCGTTAGGGGCTGGAGCGGCTCTGTAATAACACTGGCCTCATTATTAAGCGCTCCCTCGCCTATTCACTGGACTAACACTCGATCCGTGCACAATGGAAAGTGAATGAATACATCTCCCTCTCTTTCTCCGCCTGGCTTCCATGCTCCACTGGTGTGGCAAAATGGTGTGTGTGTGTGTGTGTGTGTGTGTGTGTGTGTGTGTGTGTGTGTGTGTGTGTGTGTGTGTGTGTGTGTGTGTGTGTGTGTGTGTGTGTGTGTGTGTGTGTGTGTGTGTGTGTGTGTGTGTGTGTGTGTGTGTGTGTGTGTGTGTATTGACCTGGGCCAACAGTGTGAATGATCCCGTGTGAATGACTAATATGCATACATAATAACAACAGCAGTGGTGGCGAGGGGAAAAAGAGGAGAGGCGAGGATCGGATATCCTTTGACAGCAACCTTCCTGGCCAGCAGCAGGGGTGTGTGGGTAATCTGTCAGAACACCTCAAACACACACACCCGCACAACCCTCCCTCTGCTTTCAATGAGCCACTACCATAGGCATCAATATTTCAGGATTAGTGTCCATTGTGCCCGTGTGTGTCTGTGTGGTTGTCTGTGTGGTTGTGTGTGTGTGTGTCTGTGTGGTTGTGTGTGTGTGTGTATGCATAGGCTTTGTCCAGAGTGTTTTCGGCTGCCACCTGCAGCCCTCCCACCCCTCACTATTCAGACAGCCTCTTTAAGGGCTCCATACTGAGGCGTGATGTCTGCTGTGCCAGTGGGCTGGCCTGGCACCCCCTGCCTACATTGGCACAACACCTGGGTGGGATTAGCTTCCTGCCTCGCACTGTTGCAGCACTTTTATTCCGCCGTCCCCCCCCGCCACCACCACCACTCTTCCTCTGTCCACAGATCCCAGGGTCAACAAGGTCACTTTTCATCTATTCTTTCATGTGTCCTTGCTGTCGCTCTCCCTCCCTCTGGCTGCACCATTCTGGATCCCGTAATCACACACGTCCAAATCCTCTCAATTTCTACAAATGTAGCCCATCTATCAAAGGGAAGAAAGGAGTGTGGAGAAGGGAGGTGATGAGGAAGGAAGGAAGGAGGGGAGGGCGATGAAGAAAGGAACATGAACAAATGGTTGACTGAGTCTGGATTTCCCCTTCTCTTCTTTTTAAACGTTCCACTAGATAGTGTTGTTGTGCATGTTGTTGTGCATGTTTTTGAATAACTGGACAAGTGTGAGGCTGTTTTATGGCTAGCGTGCGAAATGCCCAAATTAATCCCACTGTGTATGTGTTCAGAAATTACCATGTGTGCTGACTAGTGTTTAGTGTGTGTGTGTGTGTGTGTGCTTCTTGCAGTAGGTGCCAGCCCTGCAGTAATAAGAAGTCTTGGCACAGCCCCACCAGTTTGCTTATGCTCACTCTCAATCAGAGCACGGAGGGAACAAGGATAAAAATGGCGCTGCGGTGCAGATCTAACATTCGTTAAAGCACTGAAATGTGCTGTGTTATTGAACAGAGGTAAATGTGGCGTGTTGGCACGGTCACGCTTGGTTGACAGTCACAGGGGCAGTGGGAACCTGAGAGGGAACCTGGCCAGAGGTAAAGTTAATGAGAATAAAAGTGTGTTTCATCGCACATTTAAAATTGTTGTTGGCTATAACATAACTTTGTGAATATAAAATGAGGTCGAAAGACATTTCCAAGAGAAAAAAGCCACAACCAACTAAAGTAATCCTGCTTCTCTCCAAATACAAACATCTTCTTCTCAGTAGTTAAACAAGCTGTGTGATGATTGAGTCCACGCTGGAGCCAAAGCACGGCTGCGATCAACACGAGAACATATTCTGCTCTCATCTTTTGACCGATATCCAAACTGCAGCCAAACTAAATTTAAGGCTCCGGGAAAAGGCTGTGTCGCTCTGCATGATGGGAGGAGAGCTGGTGGTGAGGGATGGAGGAATGGAGCAGGGAAAGGAGGAGAATGCAGCGAGGAATGTGACAGATGGTTGTGGAAGGCTCTCGTTAGTTAGCTTGCCTGGTGGTTGTGCTTCAGCACAGGTTGAGATGGGACAGATGGAAGGATGTGTGTCTGTGCGCGAAGCGAGAGGAAGCGCGCGCACGCACGCACGCACGCACACGCACACACACACACACACACTTCTTGGAAGAGGAGGCAGTGGGTAGCCAGAGACACCCTGCTCACGCACTCTAAGCATTGATTTAGCAATCAAGAAAACAGGGGAGGTGGAAGAGGAGGGGAGGAAGAGCTGGAAATATAGATTGAGGGAACAAAAAGAGAAAGAGAGAAATAAGACAGCGACAGTGTGACACAAGCAGCACAAGTGTCGAGTGGAGAGTGAGTGTGGAGATGCATGGAGAGAAACTTGCACTCAAACTGAGCAAACATGGTGAGAGAAGGATGGAAAGAAAGAAATTAAAGAGAAGAAGAGAGGGAGGGAGGCCATCTTTCCAAGACTAGATTAAGCTTCGTCTTTACAGCCTCCCTCTGGTTTATCTTGAGCTATTTTCGGCTGCTATCCAAGGACACGCCAGTCAGCCCACCCTATGGGGTTGTGTAGCCCGCGCACACTGCCTCATCGCATCTGAAGTGCATGCTGGGACGTTGAAAGACTAATAAGCGCATCAGAGGAGGACGAATGAGCAGAAGACAGTCGGATCTGTGCCCGTCACAATCGCGCATAAGACAAATGGACAATCAAAGTGAGCATGCACTCTTTAACATGCGCTCTGTGTCTAATGCTAAGTGACTGTGATGGCGTTGTTGCCAGGTTTTCTTTCTCTGTCTCTCGAGATGCCAAGAAAGTGACAGAAGAAGAGAAGGAATGTGGAAAAGAAGCTGTATTTGGGCTGTGTTCAAAGTGGCTGTCGTCCGTCTTTGCAGCAGTTTGACTATTTCATTGAGAATTTCATCCCTGGTTAAAAAAGTCTGCAGAATGTCAGAAGGAGCCGATGTAAGAACAGGAGATCCTCCGCAGGATTCACCACAAGCAAGTGGGACTGTTGATGATGTTTCTATCACACGACTAATATCTCAGAAGAAGAGAGAGAAAGAGAGAGAGAGAGTTTTTGGTGATAAGGGCCGATGGTTGGTGTCGATGTCCGAACCCAATTCTGTGGACATCCTCCAGAGTTCATGTCTGATGCCGCCATGTTCGAGTGGTTAGCTCTCGTCACTAGTTGACACAACAACAAGTGTCTCCATTGTCCTTGACTACTTCTCCCCGTCTGTGCTCTGTGTGCCATCTCTTATGTTGTATCTTCCGCCAGGATCAGCGATCCCGCCATTGTTTCGTGGCTGCTCCATGCTCAGTGAACTCTGGCTGCATTAATCATGCCTCCTGCCCAGACAGCATTAATCTCTCTCTGCATCAACAAGCAGAGAATAAACAGGTTTTCATGAGGTGAATTTGTGCACTCTCTTCTGGACGCTCTGACAAACAGCATTCATCTCAGTATCCTCTGCTTTTGTGTGTGTCTTCACTGGCAGATCTGTTTTTGGGGTTTTCTGCTTCTAGCCGGAGGGAGAATGTGAATTTTAATTGGAATGAGACGGAGCAATTAATTTGTGACATGCTTGTCAAATCATCTGGGGGTGTCAGGACTTGACTGACAACCCCCCTGCAACACAACATAACAGTGCATGGATGTATAGACACACCACACACATGTACAGCTGCTGTGAGCACGGCATTTGACTCAAGTAACTATAATCATCACATTTACCAAACACTGCGGGCAGGGAGCATAATCACATGTGCTGCATGCAAGTGCATGGCATTAAGGCTCTGGCTGCAAATCCAAGGGAGGATTGTGATTGTGCCAGAGTGCAAGGTTTTCCCCTTTCACTCTCTTTTCCCCTTTTTTCAAAACTGAGTATTTTTTTTCCTCTTGAGCTGTTTGTAATTGGATTCACTGCTAATTAATCCTAATTATTTTGCTAATGATGTGCATGGCAAGGGTCTCTGGCGTCTCGGAAACAGAGCCAGCGAGTCAAGGTCACATGGGTTAATCCAAACATGTCACAGACGCTTGACTTAACCAGCAGAAACCTTTTATATCCACTGCAAAACCTTCCTGAAGTAGATAAAGATAAACAATAGGGGCTTAGGACGGCTCCTTCTTTAGGAGATGCAGCAAAGCAACTACGTCAAAATCTGTCACCACAGCTGTTTGTGAGACGGTGACGGGAGTTAAACTCTGTGTGACCTTTTGAAACTCCTTCCTACCTGCGGAGCAGCAGCTTGGGGTGGTTCTTGCTCTCAAGGTTGCGGTCTATGAGGTCAGACAGGAGGTGCTTCAGGACATCGGTGGCATACTCCAACTTGCTCTGCAGCACTGTCATGATAAGTGAGGCCACGTTGCCTCGGTCCCTCATGGAGAAGCCACGCTGGGCCTCCAGTGTGCGGATAAAACACAGCAGGAAGACCTTGTTGTTAATGAGCTGGCCGAAGAGCTTCAGTCCCTTCTCCACTTGCTCTTGGCGGTAGCCAGGCACCTACGAGGAAACAGCAGGAATGTTCACTTGACTGAGACACATTAGAAATAACAAGGAGTGAAAGTGCAGATTCTGTGTGGCACATTCAGAGATAACACACTGATCTAATTAGTCATGACTTCATTTGAATGTAATATCCGCTCTCTGCCTCCATAGCTCATTAAATGCTTTAATTTATTTATGATACAATACCATCAAGATATTTGTGTAGACAAAGTATCACATTACTGTATAATCATAAATATCCAGATCAGGTTTTTAGATATATTATCAAACTTAAACATGTGAAAACCTGTATAAACAGTTAAATTATCTGTGTCTGTACATAAGGATGGAAAGTGGTGAGAAATAGAGAGAAAGAAAACTATGAGTCTGTGCAGATGAGGAGTTTAAGATCTTCCAGCCTTTGTTATATCTAAAAGTTGAGAATAAACGCAGGAAAACACAAAGGGGATGTTTATTACTTTGATGGCACGATGTGTTCCACATTGATACAAGTTGAAAGAGAGAGCAGAGATGTGAATTTCCCTCGTCTGAGCCCAGATTGTCCCTGCACCATTTATAATAGTCACTCCCCGCACATGCTTTTTTTTAAAATATAGCAGCACCTATGGAGATTATGTTTTGTTTTGTCTTTTTTTAATCTGTCAGGAGCACTCATGCTAAAACAGCATCCCAGTGCACCCAATGCAGCTGTCAACCAGCATATGTTTTGTCTTTTTAGCCTTCCTGGAGGAACCCCTTGTCATCTGCCGGGAGCTATTGTTAAGTTGCAAGTCTAATTTCATACCAGTTGACAGGATGTGTGCAGTGTTTGTGTGGGCACGTGTGTTTTTAGCACTTGCCATTTTTTGTGCATGTGCATTATGTGAGCGTGTGAATGGAAGCAGAAATAGAAATGTGGGGAATGTGGGAACCCTGACATTACAGTACATGTGCAGGTTTTCACCCTGCTTTTGTATTATAGGTTGAAGAACCAATCGATATATCGTACAGGGCTGTAACACAAAATGTTTTAACTCGTCTTTTAAGAATCATATAAGGTCACCGTGACTTTTGACCACGGAAATCTAAACAGTTAAACTTTGAGTCCAAGTGACAACTGATCAAATGTTGAAGACATTTTCACAGAATACAAAAGCACAAAAAAATTAAGAAAATTAAGAGAATTCTTAAGAAGATTATTGGTTAATGAGGCCAAATAGCTCCCGACACTTGTTGTTGCCGGCGTGGAGGCATGAAAATGCCCTGATCTCCATGGGAACCCCTTTAAAATTCGAGTCGACATTCAGGTGTAAAGTGAAATTGCTGGAAACAAAGAGGGAAAGGAAGTAATTTGACTGCTCAGAATGAACCGTAACAGTTTCAAGGAACAAATAAAATATAAGAAGGCAGGCTCCATTGAGCTGCCACATACCCGACTATATTTCAATATTTCTCAACATGACACTCACTTCGAATGAGTGTCTGGTGTGATGTTAAATATTTCATTACTGAGCAAACCCTCTGTTTCAGTAAACCTCGACAGACTCTCCATCACCTGTGCTTCTTCTGAGTGTCTGCAGCTCCCAGTCAGAAAACTGTACTTTAAATTCTCCGCCACATCAATAACAATTAGGCAGCTATCAACTGCCCAAGACAAGCCTGCTGCTTTCTTCATTAGGCTCCTATTCCGCATTGCACTTCTCATACAGTTCGACATTTATACCAATTAAAACATAATTAATATTGCTTATTACTGGGAAATTTTCATCGGGGATTGAGTGGCCAACCCCGAGGGCAGTGAAACGGGGGTCCATCATTCTCTTAATGGAACAAGACGACCTGCTCAATTACGGCTGTCTATCAATGTCACCACTGGGGATAAACGACTTGATTTTTATTTTTCTCCCTCTGATTGACTTTTAATTTGTTTTTGGGGTGGAGGGAGAAAGCTGTGCAGCATCTCATAACGCTGGGAGTTATTAACGAGAGCGCGCTCCTGATCCGAGAGCTGCCTTGTTTGTTTTTGAGAAAGTGCGGTTGTCGGCCGTCAAAAGGCTTTTGCTTATCAGACGGCAACACAAACAGCATCGGCGTCAATGTCACCGACTGTGACCCGCTGCAAAGTTAATTTGCTCGCTCGCTTTGCATTTCATTCGAATAAAGCTAATTGGATTGTGATTGCTATTTGATATAGACAGGTACGAACACTAGTGATATTTGCTCTGTTCATTAGAACAATAGGTAGTAACTATAGCCGCCCTCTTGCAAGAATCCCGTTAACCACACTATGCTGATAACACATCTTCCTATTTGATGGAAAAGGTGCAGATACCCACCCTCAAGCATGTTAGTGGGACCTGAGATCTGATCCCTACGCACAAAGACTTCTTATAAAGTCAATTAATGTTCATGTTCACTACAGCTTCACCGTACCTCCAGATCCCTCAGCACAGGATGCTCCTCTATGCCTGGGAAGAGGACCCTCATGGTGTAGGTCCTGTAGTCCAAGAAGGGGATTCCTGCACCATCCAGGTCACTGGTCAGCTCATGGATGTCTGTCTGCAGCTCTGCGAAAGCTGGAGAATAAACCAAATGCACAATAATTAGATTATGACAGGATCTTGAGGGGGCCTAATATCCCTGATAGTTAATTTGATCATATGAGATGAGTTTCACAGATAAATAAGTATAAAAACATGCAACAGTTGCAGCACTGGAGGCTGGTGATATATGTTTAACTTAAAATCAATAAGATCACTCTGCAAAAAAACACCATACCTGATCAGCTATTAGCCTGATTAGAGTTAGAAATAAAGAAAAGTGGAAAGTCAGTTTAGAATATTTGAAGATGAGTAACGTCTGCACACCAGTTGCTCCCACAAATCTATTTTTCCTTCTTTGAGGGAGCATCAACTGGTGCACAGACATTTCTCATCTTCTGGTTGTTATCACCTCTGTCCAGCAGCTCGTGTTTATCAAGTTTGGATGTTTGTGCTTTCATATACTTTCTGAATCACTTTAAAATATTCCCACGGCATCAAGTTGACCAACCGCACATCAGCACCGGCCTCTTACCCTCTTTGCACTCCAGGGCCACACGTGACTCCAGGTTGTCCATCTGCATCTGCAGCCTCTTCAAGGTCAGGTCGCTCTCACGGGACTTGCGCTTGTAGGCGATGAGCACCATCACGATGAAGAGGATGAGCAGGGCTCCGGCTGCAGCGATGCCGATGATTGCGGTGCTGCTGAGCGGGCTGTCGGATGTGATGAGGACCACACCTGGGGAGAACTCGATGCCGCCCACACGGGCCTTGTGATAATGAAAGATAAAGAGGCAGGTTAGAATGAGCGCATGCACGTACTGTACATTAATACAAAGCATATTACCATGAAAGGTTTTAAATGAGAAGGTGCATATTGTGTTGACACTTGATGAGCTGTAGAGAAGAGCCTCAACTAAATATCACTTCATAAATTACACCTCGATGAGCTTCAGCAATAATAATATGACTCAGAGAGCGAGAGAAATAAGTGGCAATCAATGAAGTAAGAGATTCTTCAAAGAAAAACATATCACACATATTCATTAAGTTAATATTTCTTTTGTGAATCCCTCTTCAAAGCATCTCTCTCTTCAAACTCAAGTTCAGAGCTCAGGCAGACAGACATATCGATTTGTGTCTTCAGTGTGCACAGGCTTGTGTTTATTTGTGCCTCTCCTAATTGTTTTACAGTAATGTGTCCGTCTCTTTCTGCGATGCCGCAGCCAGGTGGTAACATCAGGAAGCGCTCTGTTCGAAGTGGTCCCTCCTAAAACCACAAATGGAATCTTTATTGAGTTTGCCGGGGCTCTAATTCCTCTTATTGAAGGCTTATTTGTTTGTCTTTTGTCTGCTTGTGGGCAGTAACTGAACCCACACGGCTGATTGGATTAGAACGTGCTCTGTCTGGAAGTGGACGGGGAGAGATATATAGAAAACAACGGGAGGAATGTTCATCCGTCTGTCAGAATTCAAGTTGATTGTCTGTCTTTTCAAGCATAACCTTTCTAGTTGTCATACGTGTGTGCGAGGTCCTGTCTCCCCTTTGTGGGTCACGTGCTCACTCACCAGGACCTTGTGTCGGCCCGTCAGGTTGGGGGACTCGCAGAGCAGCTGGGTCTCTGACACCGTCAACATGCAGGGCTTCTCTCCAATCAGAACGGTGTAGTTCAGCTTTCCATTTCCACTATTGGTTGGTGGAAGGAAGTTCCGCCCCTGCACAGAAACATGTAATCATGATTAGTGTTTGTGCCGTTAAAGGGAGGGGTTTGTAGTTAGCAACACATTCAAATCAACTCAATGACGTGTCTCTTGTCTTGCAAAGTTAAATACATTTCAAAAGATGCAAAATCATATATAAAACTATCTGATAATTGATACTTTGGGGTATTTCATATCTTATTGTAAGTTTTTAATAATAAGATAATTAGTTCAGTATCAATCTATCATTCAACAGGATTTTGTAACAATAACGTGACTGAAATCATGACACAACTCCACAAACATCAATAAATGATGAGATGGATGTGAGTGATGTTGATCCTCCTACCTTCAGTATTATGGGCGATCCAGGTTTAAGCTCGAGCACCCCAGACATACTGAGTGGTTCAAACTCAGGGTTGGGGTAGTAGATGAAGTTGCTGTTGTTGAGTGCCATCAGCGCCAGCACATCGTCCAGTTTGAAACCAAACTCATCGGGTCGTTCAGGCACCTCCTGCTGTCTCGCCAAGCTGATGGGCAGCTCTGGAGCTTGACACAGCATGGATGTGGCGCTCAGCACCTGGCACAGCTGCGGGAAGAAATATATATGGATGAACAGATGTGCATGAATTGGAAGGTTTGGTATATTTGGTAGAAACATGGATAATTCACATTTTTTAAATCTTAATATACACAAACTTATTGTAACCACAGTGAAAGTAGAAAACGCACCAACTTCACATCACGTTGAGCCATCCCATCATTAATTATTAGTGTGAATCCCAGATTTACTTTTCACTGAACCCACTGGAGACACAATTCAAACTAGATGCTCCAGAAAGTGCAACGAGAACCTGGCTTCCTCTTGAGCTGCTTTCAGACCCAGTCTCTCATCATGTTCCCAGTAACGGCTCCCAGTAACGGCTCCCTGTTTACTTCTGTCTTTGTCTCATTACTCTTACTTCTCATCTTTCTCTACAACACTTTGTCTCGTCTTTGTCGTCTCGAATTTGACGTGTGATTGAAATTCAGCATTTCTGCTTTATTCACATCTCAAAGACAGTTTTGTAAACAAGAACAGATTGTCCAATCGGTCATTGTCACCCCGCACACCCTTCAATATCCCTGTAACATCTCCATTCCTCTCCGCCTGTCAGGACATTGACAAATCAGCCGCTAGCACAGGTTTTATTCACATTTCCTTCCCATTCAGACGTTTAACGTGTAACCTCTGCCATGCCGCCACTCAAACTATCGCCTGTCACTCTAATTGGCTCCTTAAACATCCAACTTGACAATTCCTGCGCGGATGTCTGGACATCAATGACATGCATCCTGTACGGCTGCTGCAGAAAGGTAACAAAGGTAGAAAAAAATCTGCATAAAGACTAAGAAAGTAAGACGAAGCTTCAAAGTACGACCTGAAAGTGCAGCAGCTTGACACACGGAGCTCGGTGAAGGGACATGTGAGCACAGATGTTAAACGCGGTGCGCGCTCATGCTCAAATGAACCGTGAAGATAGCATTACTACCTTTTGTAAGCGTCTCTTATTTCAATAAGATCACAGGGACCCCCGTGTGTCTTTACCTGCCCTCCCCTGGGTAAAAGGGTGAAAAAAAGGATAAAAGAATTTGAACCCTGCGGCTTTTATTTCAGAGTCAAAACTTCCCTTTTGTTACAAAGCCATGGAGAGAAAGTACATTATTCTCTTTAACGCAATGGAAACCCGTTGATTTTTCACTATGCCCTCTTCTGAATTTTTTTGCCTTGACCAATGTACCTCGAAGTGGCCCTGAGGAATTTAGTCATGCTCTAAAAAAAAAAATCTCTGACATTCACAATGGCTGGCTTTTCTCGCTTGTAAAAGGAAAGTGGGCACTTAGAATCCCCGGTGGTCGTGCAGGTATTTCATGCAGGGGTGATGCAACAGGATAGGAAAAAGCAGGGGCCTCGAGCTGAGAGGGGGGCCCCCCCAAGAACGGCTGATTACATTGGTCCATAGCAAAGACAATTTTGTGAGAAACTAGTCGTCAAAAGCTAAAGTACATACACATTAAAAGCAATACTATCTTGTACCAGGGTCAACCATAAGGCAGTTGGTTTTATTACGCGATCACTTACATTGAGCGTCTCATGGCCGTTGTATTTGGCTCTGATGAGAGGATACTGAATGACGTCCAGGTTCGTTCCTGTCACTGTCACTGGTGTGTATCCACTGTAGGAGACACAAGACATTGACAATGATTTTGAGAGATTCAGACTGTTTGGACAGAGGGGGACAGGAATTACCCACAGAGACAGATACTGATGTGCTAATGTAGAATTAAGATGTCATTGGCTATATATGATTTCATTGTGTTGGTGGATGGTGATTTGTTTTATCTTTGTTGACCAGCTTTATTTGCTGATCGTGTTTGTCAAGATCCTGCGTTGGTGGTTTACCTCCATCCACAGTGTCCATAGCAATCACCAGTGTCTGTGACCAGTGAGGCAACATTCACTCAAATGATAATAATGATAATAAACTTTATCTATCAGCTTTCAAAACACAGATACAAAGTGCTTCATCAAACACAAGACACGATTTGAAAGCAGTTTGAAGATCACATTGCAGAACATCACAGATACAGGAATAAAAAATGTTTCAGATGAAAACAGAGAGAAAACTAGATAAAATAAAACATTACAAATTAATTAAAATAGATGGAAAGATCAAAACAAGGAGAAAGCACACCTGTAAAAACGTGTCTTTTAGAGAGATTTAAAAGAGGATAAGGAGTTTGTAAGACGAATTTCCTCAGGGACATCAGACTGCCAAATGGCGAGCAGGGCCTAAGCTGAGGACCTCACGTTATGACCGAGCACATATGGCGCCAAAAGACACAAAATATACTTAGGGTGCAAGTCAAGAAGGGGCCATAAAAATAAGCAGTAAAATCTTACAGTCAACTCTAAAATTTACTGGAGGCCAATAAAGAAAAGCTCAAATCTGAGCTCAGAGCTGCTGCTGCGTCTTGGATGAGCTGTAAAGTGCCTTTCTTCCACCGTACCTGTAGATGCTCCACTCGGGCTCTATCTTAGTGATGCTGGGATCCTCCACATACTCGAAGCGCAGGTCTTTCTGGAGATGGGCCCTGTCTATGCTCACGGACACAGACACGTTTCCGAAGCCCTGCAGGGAAGAGTGGGTTCTGCAGGTGAGCCACTGTCCGCCCCTCCTGCAGTGACCACAGGATGAAATGTTAGTAATGTGTAGCTGACAGCGCACTGAGCTGATAGTTACACTCTGATCGTCTCTCTAGTTGGTTTCACTGTGAGCGCAGACTAATAAATGATTCAAAAACCAATAACAATGTAATATTTAAGATGGTTGAATGGCTGGTTAAGTGGACATGGACAGAGAGTTTATTGACTGGACATTGATCAGGGCTCAGTGGTGGATTACATTACTGTATTTCTCCAATAATATATACTACATAAATGTTTTATTTCTAATTAAAAATATACTTTTAAAGCAAAATAATTACACACCACACCCTGATCACCTCGGTTATTTTAATCAAAGGATTTTTAATCATTAAGTCTTTAAGTTTATGTGGGAGAAAAATGAGAACAGTTTACTCTATAGTCTGACTAACATCGTCTTTGACTGAGGCTTTAATAGACTTTTTTAAGTGTGACTGGCAGATTCCATTCCGGCTCGTTCCCCACTAACCTGAGATAAGTGCATGGCTGGTCCTTAAACATGATGGACACGTTGCTCCCAGCATCGAGGTGGCTGCCGGTGATGTTGACAATGGTTCCCCCAGAGACCGGCCCACGGCTCGGCTTCAGGTTGATAATCCTTGGGATCTGGAGAAAGGTCAGAAGTCAGTCAAAGGTTAAAATCACAGAATAAATGATGAATAACATAAAATGATTATGCGCTAATGTCCAGAACACCAATATATAGCTGAACTGTTTAATTCCAGGTAGAATTTTTTTCAAATGCAGTGAGACAGCAGCTGATGCCGTCTACTGGAAGCAGGTCCTACAGTAAATCATCCTCCAGTTCACTCTGCCTTCTTATAATCTCATCTCCAGCCGGCTGTGCAGCGCGACACCGAGACCTGACATCATATAATCCTGCTCAAGGATCCCATTGAGAGATAAACCTCGGTCAGCACCCCGTTAATGGATGGCAGTAAAAATGATAACTCTGCATAAAATGACCGCATAACGGCGGGAACTGTAAATTCAGACTTTGTGAGTGTGAGTGATGCTGATTAATTGTGTGTAGAGGAGGCAAAGTAATGACAGATACAGCAAGTGTGTTACGATTTTGTTCACCATCAGTGTTTCTTCCTGATTCTCGATCATTAACGACGGACAGTCATGTGTCACTTTGAAAAGAACAAAAGTTGAAAATAGAGACTCACCACAAAGTAGTAGTACTTGGAGGATTTTGCCTTGAATTCGGAACTGCAGTCTCCATCTCCGACACAGACCTGCACATTCCCAGTGTACTGGCTCTTCTCTGCTTTACCCATCTCGCACACAATCCTGGGGACACACATTTTGGAATATGTGAGAATAAGCAGATATAGAAATTCTACATGCCACACACACACAAGTGTATATCTGGAAAACCCTGCCGCAGCCCTCCTTGCTGGCAAACTCCGAGCAGATTATGTAATAAAAAAATGCATCCAAACCTACGTTTAAACCCTTAATAAAATAATGTATTGTTTGGCAGCAGCTTCCCCTCCGGTGCACTGCCAACTTGTGGGAGAAAAGGAAAAAAAAGCCTCCATCCTTTTACAAATGACCTCAGATTCAGCGAGCGCTTCTGCTGGGTCAGCGTTTGCTTAGAAAGTGCTGGCACACAACTGACTTTCTGAGCAGAAGAGGCTCTGGGTCTGTTGATAAGGCAACTTTAAACACGTTTAAAATAATTTAATATGCCACCTGAAAGGAACCAAAGCAGTGGATTAAACTCAAATGTCAACAAACTGTAACCTCCTGAACTCTCTTCAATGATAATGGGACCGTGTGTGTGTGTGTGTGTGTGTGTGTGTGTGTGTGTGTGTGTGTGTGTGTGTGTGTGTGTGTGTGTGTGTGTGTGTGTGTGTGTGTGCATGTTTTAGGCATGTGTACGTGCTATAATGATATAAAGAAGCCGGAGTATTCTGTATCCCTCAGCAGTGCACATACAAACTTCAATTTCTTTTGCGTCTACAGGAATTACTCCAAGTTAACATTAGTTTAATGGTTGTGTTATAGACTTTCTCTTTCACACACACAGACACACATGCACATACTTTTGAGTTTTTAAATTTAAAATGTGACCTACTGTTCTGCAGGAATGTAGCCCTCGCGTATCGGGGTGCAGTCCACCTCAGCCACCTTCACGTTACCCTGGATCTCTTTGAAATCCAGGCCCAGGTTCTCACCACGGATGGTCACCAGCGTGCCGCCCTCCCTGGGACCTCGCAGAGGGGTGATCTGTTGAGATCAAAATCCAAGCAGATGTTATTTTTGTTTCCTGAAACAAGAGGCATTACTACAAATTGCATTATGAGAAATATTTTAGATTCTTGTGTAACATCTGTATCGACAAAGGCCCTATTCAAAAATATGAATCAGGTGTGGAGAGAAAAAAATGTGTAGAATGTGAGTTACTACATTCACCAAGGAGGTTATGTTTTCACCCCTGTCTGTTTGTTGGTTTGTTAGCACGATTACAGAAAAACAGCTAAATGCATTTCCATGAAACTTGGTGGAATGAAGGGGTATTGATCAGGGAAGAACCCAGTAAATTCTGGTGTGGATCTATGATTTTCTCTTTGTTTTAAACGATCTTTAACATAGCGACATAGGGCATCTTTCAACATTCACACCATTTTCCTGGGGAATAATTCCTGGATCTTGAGTGTGTGCACTGTGGTGCAGCTTGACTGGATTTAAGGGGACTGTTGGGCCTTTCCATATCTGCTCTACTGAGTGCCATTCTAGTTTAATAGATTTTTTTTTTTTTATGTTACTCATCTGGGATGATTCTTAAATCTTTCTGTTCACACGTTATGTAACTCTCGGGAAAAAAATGACTTTTCTGAAGGGTCGGGGGGGGGGGGATGGGAGAGATGGCTGCAGCAGAGAGCCCATAAATGATAAAATAATAGCTCCTGAGACAGCTATACGGGGTCATGACTCGGGGTCAAGTGACTGTCATTTCTCAATCCTGCATTCACTGAAATACACAACAATCTCCTCCCTGAGATGAACTGGAAACCTGGCATTAGGTGACACCTTCGCAGTAATCTGTGTGGTTTGATTTATCAGGAACATCTCTCACTGGTGATGAGGAGGTTCTAGCATCTATCAGCGCTTCACTAACACAATTACGCCCTGGCCGGTGAGCGAGTGCAAACACATCATCAGGCCGGGGCCAGACGGATGGATGTGAGGGACAGACACCGGGTAGCCTGTCCCGATCTGTCTCTGCCAAATAGAAGTCCTCCATGCTGCGGGCAGGGACCCAGCGTTAATAGTGCTGTGTCACCAGCCCCATGAAAAATACTGATCCCAAGGATTTTCATTGCGGTCAAGACTCTGCTCAGTTTATACGTCTGCGTGGCCCCCTGTGGTGATCACAGGTACACTGCTGAGGGAGTGTGGCCTTATCTCATGGCTTTAGGCTCTGTTATTTTGTGTTATGATAAACCATATGTGCATCAAAGGATTTTTAATTTGACTATTTGATTACTTTTCAAATAAGTGAATTAAAACAAATTGAAGCAGTTGCACTTGAGAGGAACTAGCCAATCGAGTGACAGCGGCGAGCTCGAGCCAGGTCATGTTCAACACAAGTCCTGTAGCTGTCGTGTGCAGATATCATTATCCTACGGTTCAATGTCTGATTAATAAGGCTCCCTGCTGATATCTTAATGAAAAAAGAGCCTTCTGGGAATGGAGCTACAATACATGCAATTAAAAAGATTGCACACAATGCATGGTGGCTCTCCGTTTATTAGGAAAATACGGAGGATGGAGCCGGAGAGAGAGAAATAGTGGAGGAGAAGGAAAGAGCAAAAGAGCCAAAGAGAGAGGGGGAGAGACACAATGAGACGTTGATTAGATTTGTGACTTTGACAAGATAATTGATGGTTGGATAGAGGCAAAAACTTAATCACTTCTCCCTCTCTCACCCTTTCTTTTTCCATCCGTCTACACCAGCACCCCCCTCATATTGTTGATGGGAGATGTCATTATAATAAAGCATATTAGAATGCATTAGGGCTCTGGTCGTCTCGGAGAAGTCCTCACTCCTCACCCACTGACAGTTTTTATGGGGGACGTGAGATGGCTGCAATATGTCCCCGCAGCAGCCTCTGGGAGGGGAGGAGAAATACGGGGATGGTCGCCAGGAGTAAATCCACTGAAGACAAACACTGGAGGAGGGATGATGGAGTGAAAGTGACTGATCCAGACACTTCGAGTGGAACGAGGGACAAGATATCCCTCCTATGGGCATCACCTCACTCAAGAGTTTGCCTGGATATTCGTCAACAATGTAAAGGGGGACAGTCGAGTAATTAGAGCCACTGTTTTCTGGACTTTAACCGCAGGTCATGTCTTAAAACTGCTTTTTTCTCCTGTCAGACTCTTTCCCCTTTCCTACTTAAAACAATCATGTTCATGGTGCATTCATGGTTACAGGAAACTCTGGTTTATGGTGTTGCTTTCACCAAATGGTAATCGTTGTATCCAGGATGCAGTCGGAAGACAAAACGAGAGACGACTGCTCTTCCATTCTCGTGTCCCTCTTCCCTCTCTCTGTCCAAACCCATCACTCCCCAGGACATAGACCGAGATTCCTTTCCGTCTTTTTTATTCATCCCTTCAACTCTAGTCGCCATCTGCTCCTACTGCTCCTCCTTTGGAAACGGATACAGAGCGGACCCTCGCATCCATCATGGGGAAACAGGGGAGGGGGTGACGTTGGGGGGGGTCCTCTTCCACCCCTTCAGCCTCTTGTGACTCCATTCTGGCTCAGTCAACCCATACGTCACCAGACGCTTTCATGTAAAGCCTATCCATCCTCCTCTCCCTTCACGTGGCATCTTTCCATCTATCTTTCCCTTGTATCCTCTAATCCTTCATCTCACCTTCTCCCTGTCATCATTGACCCTTTTATATGTCTTGCACAGGTCAAGTCTATTTGCCTCACGCAGCGTTCGTGGATTTCCGGAGGACGCAGGGTTAAGTGCGGGTTTACGAGAACATCTGGGCTACGTTGATTGATAACTTGGAAGATGGAGAATGATTTGTTTTCTAGGTCCCACGTGGATTATTTAAATGTGACTGAACTGTAGGTATATAACCTCTGTCCCAGTCCCAGTTGTCAGAACAGACTGTTATTGTGATTCTAATGTGTCATTACCTTTTGATAAGTGCGACGTGTAACTGCACGGCACAAGAGGTGTAAAATAAATTCCACTCACAAAAGCTGTAAGACTGAATAACTGCTGGTGACTCAGCCTCTGCTATTATGTTGAAATGATAAACTGCCACATTGTCTGAGTGGTGATGAGTATGTTCAATTCACTGCACTGTTAAAATCAATGCTTGCAATGTGCAGCTTTTGTGGACGTATGCTGACATGTGTCTCACCTGTGTGATCCGAGGGTGGGTGCACTTGCTGTTGATGCCGTTGTGCTCCAGCCACTGGTTCTCGGGGTGCGGGCAGTGTTGCTTGAGGGTGCAGCGGTTCTCCCCTTTGCACCAAACACACCCAAACAGCGGGTCCGCCTTCAGACACAGGCCGCAGCTGCCGCGCTGGGCGTCGCACTTGTACAGATGGACTGTGGGAGAGAGAAGAAGGTGATGGCAGGGGGAGAAAGAGCGGAGAACACAAGCGAGCAACGATTAAACAACTGTAAATGCACATCAATTCATTCTAAAGCTTCAAGACACACAACAAACTACAATCTGGGTTGTTAACGCACATCTCTCAACGTCTGCCAACGGCTGCTAGAATATATGCAAACAAACAAACTGAACATTCAGAAAGAGAGAGAGACATTCGCTGATATCTCTGTCTCATTATCTCTCCATCCATCATCATCTCTGTGTACTCGCTCTCGAAGTTGCTGCTTCTTGCCTCTGCTTGCTCACCACACATTTAACATATCATCGCCATGGCAACGGGCCAGCCATTTTATTTTTTAATTGTGATTAGATGCATGTGTGATCTGTCCATCAAACGATGCCCAAGGAGCTGCTTCCTACACAGGGAACGGCAGGGGGAGGAGAGAGGAGGACTCTCGAGTGCAAGCATCTCCCTCTGACTTTCGTTGCTTCTTTGATTCCACGCTCACGCTCAAGGATATGTTTTGTACACTGTATTTGACTCAGACACACATACACAGACACGCACACTGTGCAAACTTTGCCTTACAGCACAGTGTCATGTTGGCATATCATCCACATTTTTAACAATTTGCTTCTCATGCGCTCCTCCACTGCCTTTGGTTAAAACGAGTTGTTTTCCTGTCAGAGAACTACAACCCCCAGCATGCGGCT
Organism: Hippoglossus hippoglossus; assembly: GCF_009819705.1. Taxonomy (NCBI): domain Eukaryota; kingdom Metazoa; phylum Chordata; class Actinopteri; order Pleuronectiformes; family Pleuronectidae; genus Hippoglossus; species Hippoglossus hippoglossus. Next base: position 11,508,148 of record NC_047173.1, read on the forward strand.
GTTTTCCTGTCCCAGCATGGTTCATTCGCCGTGGTGAATAGCCAGTGGCCAAACTGAATCGGTTCAGCAGCTGAATGCTTAACAATTCCGCAGCGAGTTGTCATTCCACATATACCGTGAGTAGATAGATAGAAAATATGAAAGGCAGAGAAATACAAAATATATCTCATGTCGTAGCTTTGTCCATCAGTCCAGCTTGGACTAATAAATGAGCTTTGATAACTTAGATTCGTAATTTTGTTTTTAGTTTTCATTATATATTGGTTGTTTATTACCATAATGTCTTTGAGCTGCACCCATGTTTCCCCAGTACTGCACTTCTGAAATGTATAACCAGTAAAGTGGAATGAATTGCTGAGATGAGAAAAAATAAATGAAGGGAGGAGAGAGGCGGTGAAGGATTGATAGATTGCCAAATTTCCAGAGAGGTGTTGACTGGGCAAATGAGAGAAACAGCTGAGAGGAGATAATATTTTGAGAGGAGGCAATAAAATGGAAGTTAGATTTGGGAAGGGACAGAGAGACAGAGAGACATACAGCAGTGCGGTGCAGGACAGACTGATGGAAATGGACAGAGACAGGTAGGGGAACGAGAGACCTGCAGAAGTGCAGCGTAACAGAGGAAGTGTTAAAGTTAACCACTCTACACACCAACATTCGGGGATGGATGCTGCACCTCAGCACACCGCCCGCCTGTTGCTATGGAAACCAGCTCTACAAGGGGAATAATGGGGAGGCAGCAGCTTTACTGTGTGTAAGTGTGTGTCTGTGTGTGTGTGTGTGTGTCAGTGAGAGTTTATCAGAGACGATGTCGACTATTTGTGTGTGTTTTAGTATGATGCTGTGGGAACTAAGGGAAAAAGCTTGTATGGAAGTGTGAGTCAATTTCTGCGTGAGTGTGTGAGTGCGTGCGTGTGCATACACACGCCTCTGTGCACGCTCACCTTTGTTGTGGGCGGGGTTGTCAATGCTGAAATCTCCGTTCCAGATGACGGTCAGCTCCACGGGAAGACTGCTCATCTCCATCCCATCATAGAAATACTATCACCATGGCAACCGCAGAGGGAGGGCAAGAGATGGGGAAGAGAGAAAGAGAGAGAGAGAGAGAGAGAGAGAGTTAAAGAAGCTGTTGAGCTACTTTAAACTGTCCATTATCTTCAAGTCCAAAAGCCTCTGGTATCACAGTACTCCTTTGAATGCAAAACGCATGATCAACAGGTGGTCGTACACACAATAAACACGCACATGAACTCACGCAACAGAGTCACAACCACACACTACACACACACCACAGAGCTCTCAAAGAGGAGATTATTTTTATTTGGTTCTTTAACACCAGCAGCACGGAGGGTTGATGCTAGAATTATAATTTTCCGCTAAATTACAGTTTCCCTCCTTCACTGCTCAATCACAGTACAATATTTGGATCGTACTGTAATTTTACTCGCACAAGTCTTCGAGACGTCTCCAGACACTGACACACAGCGTGATGAAGATAGACAGGAAGATGAGATGTTATTGTATCAACACGCGATTTGCATCAGGACCAGCACAAAGCCCTTTTTCATGCTAGTCTTTCATTGCTGTCAATGCGGTATTCAGTCAGTAAATGGAGCCTGATTGCAAGGATGGTTGTGAAGAAGAGACAAAGTCAGACTCTTGACTCATCTCACCACTGTCTCGCTGATAAAAGAAAAATACTTCAGCTGGAACGACTGTGTGCGCAAGTGTCTGGGTGTAAGATCGAAAAAAAACATTACGGTCACTTTATAGAGGTGGGGCAAATTTATAGAGTATATGTCAGTGTGTGGTGCTTAATGGTGATATGTTATTGGCACATTAAAACACACACTGAGACACACAGACACACACACACACACTCCTTACCGATGTGTTTTGACACTGCACTGAGGAGCTGTTGAAGCGCAGGGCAGGAACACGGTGCTCGCTTCCCTGGATGGTCAGCAGACACTCGTACCCCCTCTGACCGGACTGGGGCTGGGGGAGGTTCTTTGCCCGCAGAGTGATGGGCTTCACCACGTTGACTGGAACCAGGATCCTCTCTGCAGGCAGTAGCTGGGGACACCCCTGGAAGACAGACATCGAGACAAGGAAGAACTGTCACTACCTCTGACTACTATCTTCTTTGAGAGTCTAGAGAATAATTGCGACTGGTTTACGTTACACGACGAGATCGTGCAATGTGATGCCAATTTTGATTTAAATCACAAGTATATTTCAAATAAGCCACAGACAGAGGAGCTCATCTGATTGAAATTTTGGACAAATTCACATCAACCTATAAAATTTACCATTTTACTTTTAAAACACTTTTTAACAGGTAATTTTTTGACATCACAATGATATGAAAATGATCGGCAGCAACATTTCTGATCGGTTGATCCTAAATAAACCTGGTTGACATAGAGAGCTCATCGACACCAACACAGAGCAGCACTTCACCAACATTCATTTTATTTAATGACAGAGCCTCTTCAGCGTGATCTGTTTTTAGTGTTTTAGGGCTTTTGTTTTTTGGTTGTTTCTGTGGGGTTGAGATCGGTTAAGTCTCAGTTGGACGGTCCTCAGACCTGCTCACATCCAAGGGCTTGATACTGCAGGTACTCGACGGTCATTATCCACGGGAGGGGAAGTTAATGACACAGTGAAATTGGCTCTTACAATCACTTTGTTTATGGATGTTTGGCTGATTTGGAGCAAAACAAGGTGGATTTCTATCTGTGTGGTATTTAGGCAAGATTGAATGACAGAGATGAAGAGATGAAGAGAGCAAGAGAGATGGAGGGATGAGTCGCTTAGCAATCGGAGGTCTAAAATTAACAGCCAATCAATTCAGGTGTGAGCAGCTGGCTAAATATAGAGCACCTATGACTTGTCTGAAAGACGGAGAGGAGAGGAAGGAGGAGGAGAGGTGAGGAGGGGCGGGAGATGGACAGGGAAGGAAAAACATAAAAGATGAAGAGGAGGACAGAGAGGACAAAAAAAAGTTGAGAAATGAGGTAAGAGAGTGTTAAGATAGTAAATAGAGAACAGCACTCCTATAAGTACTTTGCAAACTGTTTCATGTTTTTCGTTTAAGAGCCACGGATGAGAGCGAGAGAGCAAAATAGTCAAAATGAGCGAGAGAGGAACAACAAAAGAACAGAGCGGCTGAAAGAAGGGGAAAAAAAATAAAGCGTATGCGACAGGAGGAGCGTCAGCGTGTCAAAGAGGCAGCAGGAGAGAGGGTGAAAAGAAGGAGAGCAGATAAGGTGAACCCCCGCATGGATGGCGCTGGGGGGGAGCGAAGCACAGCGCACGTTGAACTGGGTGATAACACTTGTTTGAAGTTCATTAAAAGCCACTTGATTGGGTTAGGCTGAGTGACTGACTGGATGGCTGCGTGGTGAGAGAGGAGGATGGGGGGGGGGGCGCTCTGTAACACTATTCACAAAGTCATTATAGATAAATGACACACAGGGTGAGTGAGTTCAGCGGTTGGGGTGAGAGGAAGGAATCGGTGGTGTGTGTGTGTGTGGGTGTGTGTGTGTGTTTGCTCGTCCAAATCTCATTTTCCTAAGAACGGCGAAGGGTCGCATTTGGAGAACGGAAGTGATTGGGCGAGCAAGGAGGGATGCAATCCGCTTTTCTTTTTTTTTTTATCAAATCTCTTCCAGTTAATACACTGGAACAATGGAGATAATACATTTGATCTGGTTTGTGGACATGAAGGCACAGGACGCACTGGAGTACGACTTAACATGGTGACACGCAGATCTGCAGCGATAGTGGCCAGTGGTGGCGAAGTCATAGGATTGTGCGCATGCGCACACACACACACACACACACACACACACACACACACACACACACACACACACACACACACACACACACACACACACACACACACACACACACACACACACACACACACACACACACACACAACCCCTAGGCTTGCCATACACGTCGCCAGATTCAAGGTGAACGCTTCTGACACGTGAGGGTACGCGCGCCCACAAATGTATGCAAACACATTCAGAAACTACAGCCTTGGAATCCCATTGTAGTGTAAGATAAACGCCACAAGTCAAAGCCAGACAGCATCTCTTGCATCATCTGCCAACGTGTCATGGAAAACTTCGAGATGCAAATTCAAACAGCTGCCGACTACACACTCTCGCACGCACGCACGCACGCACACACGCACACACACACACCAACACTACTCCACCGTTTCATTAACACCTTCAAATTCTCTTTACAACACCGACATCAGAGTAATTTTTTACAGATACATTACAGATTGTGCACACACACACACACACAGCCTTTCTATCACTAGAACCTGTCATTCCTTGTCTGCTAAAATGAATAAAATCTAAAATAACCTTATTTCCCACCTTTTTTTGTCATATTAGAAACATATAAAACAAAATCTGTTTCCTTATTTGCTTCAACAAGAATGAAAAATTCATGATGTGTCAACATCCTGTGTTTTTTCCTCTTCTCATCTTTATTTGTATGAACACACGCACACTCAGACACACTCATCATACACCATGACTGTTGCCAGAAGGCCCTGAGGCCAAGTGGGCTTTCACTGTGGTACGGACAACCACATGTGTGTATCCTAGTTGGCTACTGATGCTGCTGGTGTTGGCAGTGATGCTCGCTGTCGCCCGTTAAGATTCATGTCAGCGTTAAGTTGATCTAATGCCAGTGGGTTTATTGCCGCTCCACACCCTCTCGACCCCCAGTGACTGAGGTGCGATAAATAACGGAGCAGCGACTTTAAATCACAACACAGATGCATGTACACACACGGCACACTACATAAACATGCTCGAGCTGTGTGACATCATGTGGGCAGAACAAATTTAATTTACAACTCGTCACCCCCGAAGACTGTTTGACTCTAAGAGGAGGTAGAGAGGGAGAGTTGGGTGGAATCTGGCAGAATGGTGGAGTTTAAAGCATAGTTTCACCTTTACATGATAATATAACGTTTTGTCATTTACCTCAGATTGGTACTGACATGCAGTGAGTTATTTCTTGTAACTTTTTTCTGCTTTTGTTATTCCTACAATTTAGAGTAACAGGACGTCTGGAATATCCACTTGGCCAACTTCCTCAGTAACCCGAGCCTGGATAATGTCGAGCGAGGATGGATGGATGGATGAATTAATGGATTAATGGAGAGATTTTTCACTGACACTTCTAGTTCAAAACTTTATTTGTATATTTGTGTAAAACAACACTTTCTGTCTGATTAGTAGTTGAGAGAGAGACCAGCTTATATAAGTCTGTTTGTGTGAAGATGTGAACTTTAGCAACAGTCCTACAGTCGTGTTATCAATGACCAACCACTAAAGCACTGGAAAGAGAAAAGTACCTGTCAATAGCGTGAGTCATCATAACCACATAATAAGCGCTGACTTCTGAAAAACATGTCGGCGCCTCTCTTTTTCTTCTATATAATTATCCTTCGTTTCTCCTCTTTCTATCACAGACTCGTTGTTTTCGTCTGACCTCGTCTTTGATTCTTCTTCAAGCTTTATTCCTCCTTCATTTATCTCTCTCTCTCTAAACCGAGCCTGTGTTGTTCGTCCTGCCTGCCTCGCTCGCTGACCCTTCCCGTTTCGCTTATCAACTCATCCTCGCGCTGATTCCCGCTCCCCCTCTCCTCCCTGACTTTCCCTTCTTCTCGGGGACCTACTTAGATCTGATAATTAGAGGCTGGTGGGAGGTGTGAAGGGTGGAGATGGGGAGAGTGACAGAGAGTAGCAAGCCGAGTGGGAACTGTGAATGTAGAAGCCCTTGGCATAGTTTGAAGCAAGGGAGGGCGAGAGTGAGAGGCAGGCCCGTAATTATAGCAGTGTAAGGTGTGAAGATGAGGAGGATCTTAAGTTTCCATACACGTACGCACGCACGCACACGCACACACACCTTGTGGTTACCGAGAGCTCCCCTTAACTGGCCTCTGTTTTATCATCTCCTACAGAGCCTCGGGCAAAGACACTCTCCTGCCCTCTTTTCACGCTCCCTCCTTCCCTGCTGCTCTTCACCTTGCTCCTATCCCACCACGCAATCCTCACCTCAAATCTTTTTTTTTCCAAATATCCTCTCGCAGCTTTCTTTTGTCTCCTGTCATTTTGGGTCTCTCTCAGCCTCTTTGTCCTTTGTCTTAAAAGTAACTTAAATGTACAATATCTATAACTTTGGCCGCTAGGGGCCAAACGAAAAAAATAAGACCCAGATTGTATGAAACCATCCAAAGCTCCTCAGTGTTTCCCTTTAAATATATCTATTCATTCATTTCTCTCCCACTTTGTTCCATTTCCTTCCATTCTCGATTTTCGACGTATCTCTTTTCACTTCACTCTGTAAATACTCCACTGACTCCTCAACAGTCACTGCCTGGGTATGACATCGATCTGTCCATGAATCGAACCACAACACCTTTTTCCACCATCCCTGGCTAATACCGGCAACTAGCAGCTATTACTGCTGGCATTTAGCTGCTCTAATAAAATTATATTGATCACTTGATCAATAAGTTCCTGGTTAATAAACTCCCAGGCATGGATCACCTCAGCAGGAAGCAACTCCAGCAGGAAGATGTGCGCAGTGAGGGTGATGAATTTAGAAACTGTGTTGTAGAAAGAAGAAGAGGAAAAGATATTCTTCTTAGTTTTAAAGAGAACAGGAAGTCTCCTCAGTTTAATCAGTTGCCTTAGGTGTGGAAAAAGTGCTAAATATGCAGGTAAACATCTCAGCCCATATTCGTGTGGTCAGGAATCACTTCTGGCTGTTTACTCAGTGTAACCAATTGGAACCGCGTGCATTTTTTTTGTTGTCAGCGAGGCTCAGCAGAACGGCTCAGTCCTTGAGATGTGTGGAGGGCAAACAGGGACGTGGCCTTGTGCTAATGTGCCAACAGGCAAACGTCTGATCCGGGTGCCCATATCATTGCTGGCATGAATAAAAAGGCACCCACTGTACACCCAGGCCTGGCTTTTACTCCGTCCTGCCATGCATACTAACAACAAGCTCAAGCAGTCGGGAGATTTGCACGGCCTCAGTCATTAGCATAGTGTTCAGGGATTATTCAGATCGCTGCCTGAAATCCCTTAATTGTAATAGTACACAAAAAAAATCATCTCCAGCAGAAAGAGGCCGTCCCATCTCATAAAGCAAAGTTGACTCGTTTCCTTTCATGACATTTGGGGAGGATTCAATGAGTGGTTGTTTGTGTGTGTCTAAGTTATTAATTCAAAATGACAACAAGGAATCTGGCAGCAAACGCACGACCTTGGATTTAAGGGGTTAATTAAAAGCAAATTAAAAGTCATTTAGCCTGAAAAACACCTGTCAAAAAGAGGGATGTCATTAATGTGCTAATGCCAAATCCCCCCTGACTATATTTATGCTTTCTTTTAGGCAGCAACACAATAGGAAGGGATTCACACATTATTATCCTCTGTCAATATTGACCAGCAACGCCTGACTTCATTGCAAAAGCAAACCTGCAAAGACGCCAGCTTGGGTCCGACTAAGCAGAAGGTTCAAAAGGATAATGGAAAATGGTGGAAAAAGAAAATAATATCGTCTGTGCAGGTTGAATGGCTCAGGGGAAACATGGGTGGAATAAAGCAATTGAGAGCAGACTGCTCATCAAAGAAGGCAATCTGGCTAAGCTTGTCCCTGCCTGTCGTGAAGCGTCTGCCAACGCAGACAAGAGCACTAGTGATCTTCATCATAGCTCACCTCAGGCTAGGATTAACAGGCCACTAACTCCCTGTAAAACCCTTGCCGGAAAACTACCGTCAATTGGCCGGGCGCAGGCGGGTGAAGACTGTAAACACGCACAAACATAGAAATACATCGAAGGAGACAGACATTGTGTACCCGCAGCAGATGCTGTATACAGTACTTATCTAGGCACATGTCCAGACCTTTCTTTACCTCCCTGCACTGTGGTGAAGGCAGCTACTGTGGTGGTGCCTCTAAATCAGAGTGAGACCTCTCTCGCAGGAAGAAGTGGGCGGGTCGGGGGGGCCTTCACTGAATGTACCCCATCCAGCGAGGAGCTTGTCCTCTGCAGCAGTGCAGCCTAATTACAGTGGGCTCTGCTTCGACGGGAATAGAACTGGCTGCCAATACTATTGATAATTCACACAGACTAAGCTGTCGCAGGGAATAGGGATGGGCAAGAGGAAATGGCTCAGTTTTATTAGCTTCCACTGCCCTTTGATGTGCAATCAAGAGCGAGACATGCCAAGAGGCCCCTGCCAGATGGAGGCTCTACAGCTGAAAGGTGTCTCCATCCTTTTAACATAACTCTTTTTGCATGGGAAACGTAGAATGATGGCTATTAGTCTCATGTAGCCAAACATTTACCCTGGATTTCTGTCACTGTGTTTTATTAGTTGGCTGGCTCGCTAAGAAAAGGCTGTCTGGAGCTGGTCAGCGTTAAAACCAAGGGGATTCTTGGATGTGCTCGTAATCGGCCACGGTTATTTGAGCCAACAGGCAGAGGTGCTGCAGGAGATATTCGCCTCCCTGAACACGGATCAAACGTCCACTGAGGGTCTCACCTGTGGGAGGGGGTGATAACTGAATAACTGGTGTTAACCTGAGAAGAAAACAAATAAAATCAAGTAGAAGACTTCTATCTCCAGTTTTGGCACGGGGCTCACCTCAGGCTTCTTGACCCGTCCCTCCTGGAAGGAGCACGTGCGAGGGTCGTAGGTGCAATCATGTCTGTATTTACACCAGTGGCACTGGTAGGGACTGCTCACACATGACAAACACCTGCATGGAGAGGAGAGGAGAGGACAGGAGAGGAGAGGAGAGGACGTGTTATGAATTGAACACTGAACTGAAGCACATATACCAGAGAACAAACGCACAATATTTCGAGCACTTTAACAATAATTTAATTTATTAAAATAAAGGGAGATACCATGTCCGACCCATCAAGGACTGTGCATGCATGACCCGTCTGGTAAAATTCTTACTTCGGAAAAATGTAAATTACACCAAAAGTAAGACAGGTATAAGGAGACATGGACTTACGACTTGTGGACGCTGCAGTTGTAGAAAACAAAACTGGTATTTGCGAAAGCCAGGCCCGTCTCCTTGGACTTGAGATAGAGCTGCACGATCTGGTGGTCACCTGGAGGGAATAAGTCATAATCAAAGTTAGTATTGTGACACACAGACAGTTTTGCATTATGGTTTAAAAAAAAAACACCTTGTTTATTGGACCCACTATTGAAGAGAAGATATAACAGTAATATAAAGGCAACAGTAACATGTCAGCTATGTTTACAGATTCTAGGACCACTGCTTGTATGATGATAATTTCATTCACTCGGTCACATTTTCTTTTTCAGTGTCGTGTCGCACTGGATTTTCCCATGAAGAATATATGACTGCATCACTCTGAGCCACAGGTGCCGAGCCTGTTGCAGTGGTAAAGGTATTGTCTTAGAAAGACAGAGAGAGAGAGGAGGAGGGTTTTGTTGGGTTAAGTCTCTCTATCCCTTCCACCTTAGAAAAGACAAGAGTAGGTGCACACACATTTCCCTTGGGATGGAAAATATTCCCCAGGAAAAGTCTTTGAGAGTATCTTTGACAAGGTAAAAGGGGAGGAAGATGAATCAAAAACCATACGTGTGTGTGTGTGTGTGTGTGTGTGTGTGTGTGTGTGTGTGTGTGTGTGTGTGTGTGTGTGTGTGTGTGTGTGTGTGTGTATAAGTGTGCCTCATCTGTATTTGGTGTGTCCTTTTGTCTGGCCCTAATGAAGGCGTTCATGTTTAATTCAACAGCACATCCACACATCTAACTGCTCCCTCTCTCTCCTCTCTACCTCTGTACCTCTCCTTCTCTCATCACCACTCTATCTCCACACACAGGTCCCCTCGCCTCCCTCCACACTGCGACTCTTTCTTCTCCCCCGTGTCTCACTCCATCTCTTTAACAAAGAAGGAATCATTCATCAATCACGGTAAAAGCACCGCTGACAACGGATCTGTCCTAATTAGGCCACCTAAATGTTACCTTGAAGCCTGCTAACACTATCTATCCTTCCCGAGCTTAGACTAATGAGGACTGGTAAAAAAATGGGAGATGAAAGGTTCAAATACAGGAAGAAATGGGAGGTATTTTCCTTCTTCCTGACACAGGAAAAGGATATAAGCGTTTTATAGTTGCGGGAGAAAGTAAAATATTCTTCGTGAGTCCATATTTACACGTCTACATTTGCATAACTGCAGAATCACCAGCTTTACATTTGACTGACACGGCAAATATTGAACAAATGTTTTTAATTCCCGGAAGCACCCTCGGGCTCGCTGTCAGCCGTGCATCTGTGTGCCGTCGATCTTGGATTACATTATTGCAGAGGTGTTTGTTTGTGTGTTTAATGCTTCTGTTCATGTGCAAACACTGAACGAATAAAGGCCTCATCATCTTACCCACTGTTTCTGGATGTTAATCTAGATTTAACTCGTGTTTAGGTATTGAATCCAACATCTAAACAACATATAGATAACCTTTTTTTTCTTTGTAAAAATGTGTTAATATGATTTCCTTTAGCGCTCCTAAACCATCAGTGTTCCTTTGAATGCAAATTTTGAGCATTACTGATGGATCGCCATCTTTTCCTCTTCACTCTATTTTCTCTTTTCATTAATTTTTCTTTTTTTTTGTGTGGAGTTATGGAAGGATGGCATCTTCATTATCTCAACATGAGGACACACTGAGGGTTGGTAATGAAGGATTGCCTGCCTGGGGACAGGCCTTCCCAGATGGGAGCGTAGTTCAATTAGACCAGGCTTAGCCAACCACGGAGAGGGGAGGTGAAGAGCAAGGGGACGGGAGGAAGAAGAAAAAAAAAAAGACTGTTTTCTCTTCTTTGCTTTGTGGAAGGAATAACATCAGACATGTTTGAGCTGTTTGCCTCTTGAAAGCAATGGAAGCAGTGACATTGTCTGCAGGGACTGTGTAATCTCCAGGCTGTGTATTAGCTGAATAACTGCGGTGAGAACACTTGGCGGTGCCGTTTGATATTCTCCTTTTTGCACTGGGGTTAACTGGGGTCCCATCACTCCCTCTGGAACGCATCCACTTTGAGGGAGGGTGGTAAATAAATCCCACAGCAGCCTAATAACTAATGTTCACTCAATTACTAAACATATCCTAGGGCAGTGCTCCCAGGCCTGCTGAGATACTGACGGCAATGAGGAAACAAAATTTCATATAACACTTAGATGTCTAGCATGATCCTGACTGAAGGGAAAACTTCCAGATGAATGTGTGCTTCACCGAGAGACATGTACTGTTTGTATCCAACAGGTCTAATGTTGACTGTGGCAATTTTTTTTTAATTTTAAGGTTTATGAGCAGATTATGCTGATGTCAGTTTCTGTATATGTTCACAATGCAAACATTATGGCACAATGACATCTACAGGCTGGTTTGGTAAAGTGGTGTAAGATAACAGCTACGATAAAGAGGAATCTTGTGCAAGGACAAGAAGATGTTATTTCTTCAAACTTTATCCTCAATTCTGGCATATGCAGGAGAAATAGACAGGATTGAAACACAGTAAATACACAACATATTAAGTACTCATAAGTGACATAAGCACACAACATAGTACACAGTCAAATGGCACAGGGTAGAAAGGATGCAAAAATAGATTGAGAAGTAAGAAATACTTCTTGGAAACTAAAATGGCCGCAGATGTAGTGAGGTAGCAGCATTTACAGTAAAAATGACAGCAGATGTTATAACTAAAAAAGTGAAAATGGGTTCCTGATCATTATGGGAATGCATAACATCTACGCTCACCTTTGTCCACGATAAGGCGCGGCATCTCCTTCTCAGCAGGTGAAAAGCACTTGATCCGGTTTCCCTCCACCAGGCCGTTCATCTCAGCCAGGTCCTTGAAGGAGCAGTTGACACCCGCAGAAAGCTCTGGGACATTGTGGGCTTCCAACACCAACTGAAGAAAGAGAGGAGGAAACAGGGAGGTGTGTTAACAGCCGTATATATGTTTTCTGCACAACATTCACTTTACAGTAGCTGAAAGGAAGAATATTAAATAAAATCAAGATTAATTTAATGAGCTCATGAATTGATTAGTAGCTCTGATTCTACGATGAAGTAGCATCAGATCAAATTACAAAAATAAAAATGACTGTGTGAAATTTCATTGACAAAGTGCATTTTATCATTGGATCCATTATGAAGCAACTTTTACTTCCTATGCAACTTTTCCTTTATTATTAGTTCTTTAGGTCTTTGTGTATTTTCAGTCCGTGTTTCTTCGCACAGGTCGCGCTGACATGTCATTTACTGTCGCTCACTGTAGTGAATTGTCTGTCTCCACCCGACTGATAAGAGTCAAGCTGGCTCATTCCCCCAATCGCTGTTGCCTTAGCAACGGTGGTTGTGGAACAGACCTGACTCATGTGGTGTATAGGATATGATAAAGTAGATATTCATAACAAAAAGCAAGTATCTCTGTGTCTCACGGTCAGCTAGTTACAAAAGTTATTTCTAAGTACTACAGGTTATAGAAAATAACCCTCAGTGTTTATGATAATACAGATATATATGTAGTGAGAATAATTTTATTTGTACTATATATATTGTGTTTGTCGAGTGAAGTGCAATGTGAGCCGATTCGGAAAATACAGCCTCAAGCAGAATTTGATGGTATTACACTTTTTAACTTCCTCTCCCTCTCTGGACCAATCAGATTTCAATAAATGCTTTGGCTCAACATATTAAACAAATCTCCTGTCGCCTCTTTCAATCACAAATTTACCAGCTCGACGATTTCCATCACATTCCCGGTCAGAGATAAACAAGTCGGATCTATGTCCCGACAGCTTTCATGCTACTGAGACCCCCGCATCTGGGAGCCCTTCAGTTCTGTTTCAGGGCCAATATGGTTTTCAAATACGACGGCAACATAATGTGACTCTTGAGAGGCACAGCTGCAAGATCTGTGCAGAGTGAGGATCCATCTGCAGGGCGGTCAGTGGCCAGAGGACTTTTGAATGAGTCATACATAAAAACACTGAAAGCAGCTTCTTAAAACCGTATATTTCTAACAGCCACAAGTGCTGCTACCATTCTCCCCACCTCCCATAATGCCTTGTGGCTTCAATGAGCTGTATGGATTTCGCATTCAATCTTAATGTCCTGACTTCCCGGCTCGCTCGGGGGAAAAAAAAGTGTTTTTATTGAAGAAAGTGGGGGAAAAAATTGATAAATGCAGAAAGTCATTGGAAGTGGAAGAATGAGGAGTTAGAAGAGATGGAACAAGGCTATTGAATGTAGATGGCTGAAAGAAGTGCAGAGTGAGGACAAGAGAAGCAGCAGGAAGGTGAACAAATGAGGCAGTGAAGAATGGGAGGGGGGGGGGAGAAAAGGGCAGACATAAAAGCGGCTGGTCAGGGTGAGAAAAGAGGACTCTGGGAAATATATAATGCAAATTCTCCCACTTCATTGGAAAACGCTGTGTAAGCTCTCTGCACCTGAGCAGAAAGTGACTTCAGGTGGAGCAGGAGGGGAAGACAAAAAAACACTGTCCTTGAACAGGAAGAAATAAAATGAAAGGGGGTCAGGGAGGCGGGAGGAGCCGGGTCAAGACCAAAATATACATATTGATAGAAAAGTGTGTCTATGGCGGGCCTTGGTCCAGGCATTGATTTGAAGCGCAGTCCACAGTACACTTGTGATGTGCTGCTGAAAGCTGCCTCAGCGCCGGAGAAGGGCTGACCTGCGCTGTTTTTATATTGCTGTTTAATGAAAAGACGGCAGCGTGGACGAGAACAGTTACATAGCTTCCCACGTAAGATGGACAGTGCATGACCGGGCGTCTTTCTCCTACACATCCTCCCTCTCATTCCTCCACCTCTCACCGTCTTCTTCTCGCGCTTTAATTTATTTTTCCCTTTAAGAATGGGGATACAGCCAGACCTCGAGTTTCCTCAATTACATTTAGAGTAGTCACGGCCATGCTCAGCCACAGCAGGGCTGAATAAATATGAAAATAACCTACTCGTGTGAACAGAAACACCCGCCGCACATACACAGACTAAAACCCCACGTCTAAGGCTGCAGATGTATAATGATGGGCTGTTCATGTTGCCATGGTAAGTAAAAAAAGGGAGAGACAATTATTTAAAAGCAGGCCGATGCCTCAAAAGAAAAGAAAGGAGAACTTTATATCCACTGACATTGTTTATTATAATGTAAAACAAAATAATTTGCCTATGTACTTACTTAATTATATAGTAAGATATAAAGTCTTAATATGTTTGCTGATTTACTTTTTCAGCCATTTCCACACAAATAATGAATGTCATTATAATTCAGTCTTGATTTATCTGTGTTTAGAGCTGTTGTAGCTTTTGAAATGAAAACAACAACAGATGGATGCATATAGAGGCAATTACACTATAGCATAACAATTTTAAATCAGAGAAAATATAATTTTTCTTTCTTTGAATGGATCTGATCTCAGCAGTGAAGTGTCTCCGTTTCTCTCTCTCGTCTTATCTTCGCAAACAAATATTTAATAACACAAAGGTTAAGGAGGAGCCCCTGTCTGTCTGGCAGAGGCCTCTGCCCTGCAATCAGTCGGATGGGAGATCGGTGGCACGGCGTTTGGGTAAAGCCTGCTTGCGGAGAAAAGGTTAAACACTCTCTAAAGGCTGAGGCTTACACACACATACACACACGCACACACACGCACACACACACACACACACACACACACACACTATGAATATCATTAGAGCGGTGCAGAGGTTTACCTCAGAAAATCAACACCCTGTGTGACCCTCAGGGCAACAAGGATGGAGAATAGTCATTCAGGCTCGACCTTAGAAAATCATATTGAATATTTATGCACTTGGTCTTTGAAATTCAATTTCCAAACCGCCATTAAAAAGGAAATGGGAATTGAAATGTGACATCACTTAGGGTGGTTGAGGTCAGCGGGATTTTTATTACATTTTAAAACCTTTCAAATATGTTATCTTCCTCAGTTTTGACGAATATAAACAGGAAGCAGTGTACGATATAAAACAGCACGACGTGTTCAGCCGCTGTCAATCTCCTCTTTGACCTCCGGTAATATCACATATACCCAAAGGGAAATAAACACACACACACACACACACCTGAGCAGTCACTTAAAGACATTAGTAGCAGCCTGTTCCTGTCCCAGTGAAAAATGATCATCAAATCAGAAAAGGCCTTTGGTGACGGTGAAGCCAGGTGCAGTGCAAGTGAGGAAACAGCCACAGGTCTATATTTGATTAATTACACTCCAATGCAGCACAAGCTAAATCAGCTAATGAAGCAAAGTCATTCAAGTTTGCAACATCACTTTCTCTCCAAACAGGTTTTAGTCCTGACGACTACTCAGAGTTTTTCTACAATTCCTGATATTTTTGTTGCAATGGATCAACGGGCCCTTGCGAATTAATCGATACCATTCAGACCCTTTAAATCCTGCAGCTGTATTACAATGAAACGACCGGGGGGGGGGGAGAGTCACATTTAGCTGCCAACAATCACAATAAACACAGCCAAGGTACAACTGTGCGCCGTTAATGTTTGTTGACATTTGTTGGGAGAGTATCTCACTGGATGGGGAAGTTGCGAGGTCGCAATTGGCGGGATGCATGTTGGCAGCCGGTGAAATAATGTAAAGCAGGATTACACAGTTAACACGGGCTTCTAATCACTATCTAGAGCATAATTACATCGCAATACAAATTACGTTTGAGTGTAATATTGTCAACGTGCCAGACAAGATTCTCTCAGCAGCATCACATTCAGCAACGAGGCTCCATTAAAAACAAACGTTTGCTCATTTCTTCCTCAAATAGTTTAATTCACATTTTATCAATTTGTATGTGGGATCCCGTTATTTTAATGATGTTGTTGAGCCTGTTGATATATGATGCATTGAAATAGGTTTATTGTTAGTGAGAAGTGAATTGTGCTTATTGTTGTCTTTGTGCTTATGACATTTCTGATGTCTGCTACTAAAAAAACCAGTGAGCAGCCTCACAAACCTTTAGACATCAGGTTATTGTGTATTTCTCTCTTCTTACCGTGACACTGAACTGGGACACAGAGATGTTGTTCGGGTGGACACTGAGACGCACACACTGCTTGATGTCCGATGCGAAGCGACGGGGCTCTGATGAGCGCTCACATTTCTCCTTTCTGGCGCACCTGGAAAACAACACAAGGGAGAGAGGGGGGGGGGGGGTGTTATTCAAGTATTACACACTAACGCACACGCGTACACATACACGCACGCGGTAACCTGACCGGGGCTCTCCACCTGTTGGCACCTGGGAAAAAGAGAATGTCCCGCTGCTTCCTGACGGACGGAGATAGACGCATTTATCATATTTCCTCTCTGGCAGTGCAGTAGCTACAGTGGCCGGTGAATTGAAACCCGGTCTCCAGGGGCACGGGAGCGGTTGCATTTAAAACAATGGTTGCTCTATATGTGGAAGTGGAACTGGTCCGCTGGGAGCGAGGTAGGCCTCGTCTTTGAAAAGCTGTCTTAATGACTGGCATTCATTGGGCGATGCCAAGTGCAGGTGGAGATGTGGACGTTGGTGGAGGAAGGGATGGATTTTTTTTTTTCTTTTTCTCCTAATGCCAAACCAGGTGGTCTAATCCAGTCCATTACCGTGTTTTGGGGAGTTGGCGGCCTGGGCCCTTTGTGCTGTAAGCAGCTTCTGGCTCCTGTTCCAAACTCTATCCCTTGATATACTGCAAGGTAATCCCCAAAAGTCTGAACATCTAAATGGGCTTGAAGGTGAGCAGGGTATTAGAGCTGCATTTCATTCCCTCCCTCTCTCCCCAACTCTTTCAGCATGAAAAGTTTGGAAGTCAAACATTACAGTGGCTGACAAAACAATGATGAAACTGAGGATAAAAGTGTGACCTTTGAGAAATGCTGTGAAGTTATACACCGGCCCAAACTGTGATATAACCTCAACCTTCTATTTTTCTGGAAACACCCACACCCACACACCATTCCTCTCATCTAATCCCCTCGTAAACTTATTCCAACTTTAATCCCCTATTGATTCGGACGGGAAAGAAAAGTTGCAGTGCAATTAGCAGCCTAGTAAATCCAGAGAGTGCCCCGAAACTCCTTCAGAGAAATAAAAGACTGGAAAGAAAGGAAGAGGTCGTAATGAACGAATGAAAGAAAGACTTTCGAGGCGTTCAACGTCTTGAGATACAGTAACACCTTGTGCAGCCAGAAGCTTTTTATCCTGAATTGCAAAGATTGAGGGAGGGTGGGTTTTGACCTGACATATGTATTGTAAAGTTAAGCAGCCTAACGTGCCGCAAAGAAGACAGACATAAAGAAAAAAAGAAAAGCAATAATCTTTGTAGAGAGCGAGGGGAGGAGAGGTAAAGAGTGCAAGAAAGGGAAGCAAACGAGAGGCAAGATTTAAAGGAAGGGAACCATTGTTGGCTTTTCTGTGAAGCTTTCCCTGCTAAGCCGGTTTGAGTAGGGGTTTAATCGCTTCGGGTTCCTTTGTGCTCCTCTATCACTCCTGTCTGTTCCTCCTTTTCCAGGCCTGATTTAATAAGACCGCATCATATAAGTACCCCCAGGCAAACAATCCACACGGAAAATCCACAATTGCACACTTTTACCTACTAGTATATACAGAGTGAGGCCCTGCTTGAGCAGCCGAAAGGAGGGAAATGAGGAGCGGCGCTGGTTCTGTGTGACGTCTCAGCATAGGAATATTCTGTTCTCACATAGAACCGTGCCTGCTCGTTCCACGTACTAACACAGGGTGAGATTAGAGCCCAACAAGGGACTGGGACGTTCCATTTGCAAAATGAAACACTCACATCCATACTCGAAAAACTATATAATCAAAAACTATAATCTTAAAAATATGCACCCGCTCCAAAATAGAAACCTATTATATTAAGCAGTAAGACCGAACTCCCCTGTACCTACTTCCTGCTTGTATTCACCCTCCTGGAACTAATAATAGGTGTGCGGGCCCCATGGGAATAATTTTGCCTGAACACCCTGCATGGGGGAAGGAGAGGAGGCAGAGCTAAGTTTTGTGTGACAGACACACTTCGTTTTACACATTCGCTCAACATGAGTCTTTCATTTTATTTTCGGAATAACCAAATATTCTGCTACGATTGATTCATACATCAATGTACATTATTCACTCGTTCACAGGCAAACAGGTCGGAGGAACACCTCGGCCTCCCCGCTGTGGAACCTCCGGCTCAACCGAACGGCGCCTCACAAGCCAATCGATCAATCAATACAAACATGTGCATATATGTGCATCAATTAACCAACTTAAATAATAACCAGTATCTAATACCTTTTGACAACGAGGGAAAAAGTAACATTGTAAATTTGTGTGTGTGTGATTGTGTATTTTTTCTGTCTTTATACTGAGAAGCCCTTTCTTTTGAACTGTTTGAATTAAAAGTGCAATACAAATAGCAACTGATTGATTGATTGATTAATTGATGCATTATAGCCATTTAATTGCACAAATACTATATTTGATATTACAATTTTATACCAATAGCAAACTGGTATGGTCATGTCCACCGTTCACTATGTGTTTGTAACCAATATCTTACTCTTGTGTTCTAAATAATGACTTCCTGTAGATTTCTCTAACAACAACCCACTTTCATTTAATCAAACATGATGATTTAGATTGATTGTGTTTTGTCTTCTGTCCCGTCATGATATTTGTGGTGCCAGATTTTACTGTATATACTTTTACTGTCTTCACCAAATCTGAAAAGTCATATTTTCCATAAAGAAAGGTGGTATAGTGTGAGCCAGTGAAATGTATTGCCTGCATGTTTATCTATGGAAGTGTCAAATAGCCCTGCAGGGACCATAAGTTTCATCTTGTTGTCAGAGTCAGAAGGTCACAGATTCTGCTGTGGAGGATGAAACAGACAACAGGTCGAATGATTAGCTTTCACATCCCAGACATGAAGCACGCAGGGAAGCTTCTCTTCCTCTTTTCATCTCTCCCTCCCTGAGGGATGGGCAACAGCTCCACAGCAAAACCAAAAGACAGAAAAGAAGAAGAGGAAGAAGAAGCCGGCTTTCGTCATTCAATTCAATGAGCCAACTTCAATGGCGGAGTGAAGAGTAACGTCACAGACGACTACACCAACAAAACACAGGGAACTCCAGTGAAAAAAAGGTCCTGTGGAAACTTTTTCTGCAGCTTATTGCAACGTCATATGACTATTGTGTGGTGTTTTGGTATTTTGTAAGTGTTTAAACCTTCTGATTTGTACCTTCACACTAGAGTAAACATCCATTACAACGCAACATTTTTACAAAAGCCAATTTCAGACAAACTCTCAGAATTGGAAAATCAGAATCAGATGATGGGTTCTCTAGAGTTCAGTGTACGTCTGAAACAGCTGCAGTATAATCGTGGAGAAAAACACTCCTTCAATCACTGAGGCTATTACTTTAATATCATTATTTCTCTTTTTAAGCTGCATATATCAGATAAAAACGTATCTGAGAACCTGACTAGCAGATGAACATTTGCCTTTATTAAACTGCCCTACATCCTGACTGAATGTCTCCCCGATGTGAAGGACATGTAGACATATTGATTTGGATTAATTCAAGTATCCACACTGCTGTGAAGGGGAATTTATGTAGCGGCTCTGGCTGATTTGGTGCCTCAGTGAAAGGATATTGAAGATAATGCCGTACATGGTTTAGCTGATGTAAGTGGTGAGCATTATCAAAGCAAAGCACTGGATAATTGTTTTCAATTACTATCCAGACAGACCTTGAAAGACGAAAAGATTGCATCATTTGCAACAATATGAAACAATCCCTCCCTTTGTAAACATCAAACAATGGAGCATTTTGAGAAACGCAGAAATCAAAGCAATTTAGATTTGAAATCATCATAAAAAGCCAATCTTTCTCGTGGGGAGTCAGGATGTCCGACGTCCCTTCATTTGCTTGGTAAACACGGCGCCCGAGCTGTTTGACGGACTGACAATGACACATGATGAGAGCGCGAGCTGAAAGGATTAGATTGGCCCTGAACGGAAACTAATCTGCGCTCTTGTTTCTCCCAGCCGTTGATAAGGTGATACAATTAGAGAGAGACTGAGGAGAGAGGAGAGGGCAGAGGCGGAGTTTGAGCCTCCGCAATTGTAGCTGATGAGGCTGTCACGGCCATTCAAAGCTAGATGATCATGAAGATATGTTTTATTCTATTTGTCATGTAGATGTAGATTTGTTTCACTATAATGTTTAGGAAACAAGATGATCCAGTTATTCTCTGTGCACAAAGAGCAAAAATGAAATCAAATAAGTCTAATTCACTGCAGGCACCGTAACATAGCCCTCATATGTTTAGCTTCAAAAGTCACCTAACTTAAAATACACTGATAAACACTTATAACTTATTGATTCATATAGTTTGGATTTAAAGTGTGTCTAATAACATTTATCCTGTAAATTGTCAAACAGAATAATACTAAAACTTAAAGAGAAACTAATTTCACCATCCAGTGCAATGTATACTGTCATAGCAACAAAATAATACCACAATAACCAAAGTCAGTATCACGCAGTGTTCTTAGGTATTTCAATGGATGGGAACGAAATATAAT
Organism: Hippoglossus hippoglossus; assembly: GCF_009819705.1. Classification (NCBI taxonomy): domain Eukaryota; kingdom Metazoa; phylum Chordata; class Actinopteri; order Pleuronectiformes; family Pleuronectidae; genus Hippoglossus; species Hippoglossus hippoglossus. The sequence continues at coordinate 11,528,887 of NC_047173.1, forward strand.
TTCACTCTTAATCCCTTGTGCCTGAGAGTGGTGGAGTATCAATGGGGCACAGGTTGCAGCGGCTCAGGGGAGCATAGAGAGAATATACTAAAGGGAGGGTGCAGGTGTATCTGGCCATGTGAGACTTCAGGTGTAATGCATATCTAATGTGAGGCATGGGGAAGGTCAAGCAGGCTGGGAAATGAAAGCTATTAAATTATCACAAAGCCCAGGTCCTGGCATCTGCAGCTCAATCCCATGCTTATGTCACTGGACCAAAACAGGCACGAGTGTGGACATACACACACACACACACACACACACACACACACACACACACACACACACACACACACACACACACACACACACACACACACACACACACACACACACACACACACACACACATCACGTCTAAACAAGCATCAGTTTATCTTTAATATACAATACAATAATACTAATTAAAGTAAAACCTCAAGCAGGGAAAAACCAAAACTTTTAAAGTGTTTGTTGTGTTATTCTGTTCGGTTTCTGGCTGTTTATAATGCTGTTTGCAGTGAATCAATACACAACAAATAGGCACTCCGTAGTCCAACTGAAACCCAATTATCATAGCAGCCATGCATCATCAGACACTGTATGGAATCCTATACATACTAATAGCCTGAGGCTGTATAAGTTACTGTAGAGCAGGAGCCATGTCAGATCCAGTCAAATGACACAAATCTACATTCAGCCGGGCTTCATCTCTCACTCGCACATGTAGCCACACACACACACACACACACACACACACACACACACACACACACACACACACACACACACACACACACACACACAGTGTGCCACCATGTACTGTCATTAAGAGAGGTGGTCCACAGAGCAGAAATCCGCATGGAGGAACCGGTGGGAGAGTCATTACCTGGCCCACTGGCCATGACCCAGCTTCTCCCGTTGTGGACAAACACACACACACACACACACACACACACACACACACACACACACCACACACACCACACACGCACACAGCAGTGTCTCTCTTATAAGCCCAAACCCAAAGACATAGAAACTTCAAAGTAAATGCCCCCAGGTCTAGAAATCTCTGAGCCGTCCCCTTTAGGTACTTCCAATGCAAGAACACCAGCTGAGCGGAAAATTACACAGTTACACTGCTGCTGAGAGTTTGCATAGGTATAAAGCAATCTGAGCTAAAAACAATCTCTTAAAACACGTATATAGAAAAAAAGGGTGAGGCAAGATTTTGTCAATAAATGCTCCATCAAAATTTGAATAAAATGGAAGGCTATTAGAGTTTATTATTTCCAAAACCTCCATAAATTCTATATTTCACTGCTACCCACACAAGCAGAATAGATGGTGATTGGTCCTCTGGGAAAACAAGCAGCAACTGTTTCTCTCTGACGTGAGTTTTGGTGCCTAAAACTTCCTTCATCTCTCTGTCACACACACACACGGACACAAACAATCTAGTGGCTGTGCTATCGGATGTGATGGTGTGTTATTATATACACCGTGATACCACACACCCCTAGGAGTGCCTGATTCCCAGAGTTTAATTTGCTCGACCAGTTCCTGTCAAGCTGGAGCGTGACCTTTGGGGGTGTGTCTCAATTAAAAAGAACACATGGTTACCACAGTAACAGCAAGTGCACTTTACACGTTAAAATAAATGAAGGCGTCTCTGTGGATTTTCTCTAGAACCACTCGTCTCAAAAAACTTCCCACACACTGCACTTGCTTGGGTCCTCGGCAATACAGCCCCAGCAAAGGTTGAAGTTGATTGGCTGAGGGAGATGTGAACAGACCGAGAGACAGAACGAGAGCGAGAGAGACAGACAGGCAGGCAGAGGGTTCTCCATCACGGTTCCTCTTCACTGGGGGATCTCTCATCCCTGCTCTCTTTCTCTCTTGTCCATGTCACTCCTTTCATCACCGTGTAGCTGCACTTCCTTTGACTGTCACCACACCTCTGTCTAACGTCAGTCCCTGTGTCTGGTTCCTGCTCTGGTGGATAAAAGCGAGACACCTTCCCCCCGCTGTGAGAATGTGCCTGTGTGTGCATCTCCATTTCCCAGTGTTTCCCTGTGTGTGGTGAGGTGACAATAGGTGACAGTGAGCAATGGTCCTGACTTTAAAGGTAGCGTGCAGCTGGTGGTAGGTTGGTGTGAGTGTGTGTGTGTGAGTGTGTGTGATGGTGACAGTTGAGAGGGAACTGGGAGGTGCAGCACTCCGTTCCATCCTGATGCCCCCGTCACTTCTTGGCCTTGTTCCCTTCTCTCAACTTCCCTTAGCATCCAGTGAAAGGTGAAGGGGAGGTGGGGGGGTGGCGGTGGTTGAAACCAGTCACCCATACTCAGGGGGACGGCCACTTCCTCCCCTGGGCACAGACATCAGAGCCAGTGCCATAGATGCAAGGATCTCCAGATCAAAGAAACAACTTTGAATAAATCTAACTTTGAGTTGACCAAGACTTTTTGTAGCTCTGCTTAAAACCAAAACCTGCTCCTACACGAATATGAGGCTGAGCAGAGCATTGTTATGGTTGCAACTAATTCTTTAAGAAGCTTAAGTTGTGATGCAGGAGCTTTAAAATCTTATATGTCTGTAATCATTTAGAAAGAGAGGTTATTGGCTTCATCCACACTACTAACTTTTTTTTTTAAATGATATAAAATGCAGAGTTTAACTAACATTTTAATTTGTTTGGATTGTTTACTGTTTTCATTTAGTCCCTGTACTTGTGGGAAAGTTAATAAATGTTTCGGTTTGTCTGTATCATAAAGTAAATGAGTCTAGAATCTATTTCTCTTGTGTTTTCAAACAAAATAACTTTTACTGATGGTGGAGGAACTATTCTGGTGTAATCGGTGCCTTTCCCTGCCAACAATATGTGTCAGAGCACTTGCGGCCGTCTCCAGGGGGAGGCCAGCGGTTGCCGCAACCAAGCACAATGCGTCCTTGGTAGCATGCTAATTGTGGCGCTGCAGTGTAATTAGAATTAGTGTGGCATACCACAGTAATGAGCGCGCTGAGGTAACGGATGACTGTGAACACAGCGACAGGTAGTGGCGGACGGTGCAGAATGAATATGAGAGGGAGAGAAAGAAAAAAATGCTCAGTGGATTTGCCAATTAGCTTTTCCCGTCTAAAGGTTATTCATTTGACGGAGCCCAGGATGTCCTGGGAATACAAAGGCTTTAGAGGACAGGAAGCTTCGCGGCGTTACTTGCAAGTGTTATCAGCCATTTTATGTGTGTTTATTTATGACTTCCTGAACCATCCTAAGCTTGTACACGCGTTTGACAGCTGTTTATCAAGGAGTGATTGTGTGATTCTAGCAAAGGAAAATGTGCATCAGTGGATGTGATTGTCGGAGCAATCAGAGTCAAACCCATAACAGTTTTAGGTGGGCGGTTGTCCTGGTCCACTGATTCATAAGGACTCCCCTGTATATCACAGTTTATCTCTGGAGGTTTACTATTGATTGCATAGACAGACCTTCTCTAATGAACTAGGAAAAGGTTTTTGCCCGTGGTCAGAGGCACAGACGAGTTTACTGTCCCCCATTCCACTTCAGGGACGAGGGATCGATGTTTATGAGAGTTTGGAGGAAGAGAGGAGAGGAGTGAGGAGGAGTGGGAGAGAGTGATGCTCTTTATGGGCAAAACACGCCCCTGAGCACAAACTCTGCTGGGATCGGACACGCACACACATCACGTGTGCACATGCAAGTGCAAGCAAAACTGTACCATATGAAACTGATGTTAAATAAACACAGAGTGTGAGTGGATTGATGGAAGCACGGACATACACATTCACACAGAAGTATTATGTACGATGTGGTTTGAATGATAGCGAAGAGAGAAGGAGGGCGTGAAGAGAGAAAGAGAAACTGAAAAGGAGAAGAAGGGAAGATGATTTCCACACTCTGGGAATATTTCCAGTATCGCAGCCAAAAGCAGAGATTGAGATATGTCAAACTAATTATTAATGTGAAGATATAGCAACATTAGCACCACTTGTTCCAAATTGACACCGATACCACCGAGTTACGAGAGATATTCTCAACACCCGTGCCAAATACATTCAATTTGACGAAGCTACTTCTCCAAATATGGTTTCCAATCTGTCTGGCTGTCACACGTGACGGGCGCAGTGACACCATAGTTAACCGCTTACGAAACTGACAGCTGACAGAGCAGTAGTACGGGAGGTGACGTACCCATAACGTGGCTGGAACGTTCCTGACACGCTGGCTCATTGCAGAAGAGCCTTGGGGACTGAAGTGTTGATGGAAACCACACAGAAAAATGAATATGCAATGTCAAACTATAGACTGTCAACGAATTCTATAAAATCAAAGATAAGTGATTATTAAATAGCTTTCGAGAAAGAGCTGTCTTGAAGCTCTGCAAGTTTTTGTTTGGTGTTAATCGGCCAGTGAAAAATCATATTTTACACGAGTAAAAGTATGCAAGATATATTTCAATATCTTCCTAATTTTTTTGTCGTACTGAAAATGTGTGAATCTGTGCATTCTGCTCTACAGGTTGAATATAAACTCTTTCGAAGAGTTGCATAGCTTAAAAGACAAGATATGTATATGTCCAAAACAGTTTCTTAATTTAAATAGCTACATAGAGCTGGATGTTATATTAGTTTTGCAATTATATCTTCACATTTACAACGTGCATTTGAATTCCCAACTTGGAAAAAAATGGTTCATTGAGCTTAGTTGTGGTTTTTAAAGTTAAAAAACACATAATTTTCCATATCTGACTTCTTATGTATTGTTTGGTCCAGTATGTAAAAACACTATGTCAAGGTGAAAAATAATTGTCTGGTTATATAAGTAATGCTGCGCTGCCAAAAAAACACCTAACATTGGCTGGTAAACATTTTGTTATGTGATATAAAATGGCCAAAATTCATCATTGTAAATTTGCACAATACCAAGTAAGTATTTATTTATCACAGAACTAGAGAAAATATAAAATATGCATATATACGACAGGTCGCCTATATATGTATTTAAGGTTGCTATTGTACACATCTCGACAGATACTCTCTTTGAGGTAATCTTCTGTTGGAGTCCTTGAGGCTCTGATTGACAGAGTATGACATCCAATGTCAGCGGTAAAAGAGTGGAAAGAAGGGGAGCGATGAAAAGGACGGGCTGATATGAGCGGAAAGTTTCACCCGCCGCGCTCGACAGGCATTAGCATAAGTCGTGCATCTCGGCAGAAGAGAGCTCCAGTCTTGACTTTGATAGGCTGAGACAGTTTGGCTGACAGGTGAGGCTTCAGGTTTGCTTGAACAGAGGCAGCTTGGTGCTGGGAGACAGAATATATACTTAATATGAAAAATAGCAGCGTTTATCTATATACAGCCAACACATAAACGTTCAAAGTCAAGCTTGTGGCTGATTATTGAAGACGTTTGCCTTTATAAATAAATAGGCGGTGTTTGTCAAGGACAATGGCTGCTATTAGACACACACACACACACACACACACACACACACACACACACACACACACACACACACACACACACACACACACACACACACACACACACACACACACACACACACACACACACAACTAATGCACCATCCACTCCTGTTGATTTCCTCCCTCTGTACTATTGATTGTCTTTCTCCTCTTCCCCTGGTGTTCTCTCTAACAGCTCCTCTAACCGATCTATAGAGTAAATAAAGGCAATGCTGATAAAAGAAGGTAGAAAGAAGGGTATGTATATATATATATATATATATATATATATATATAATACAACTAAGATAGGGGTGGTGGGGATGGAGAGAGTGTGTGAAAGAGAGAGACAGAGGGAGCGGGCTTGATTGCACGTCTGTTTGCTCTCAGACCAGTGAGGTGATTTCAAGGTTGATTGGGAACAACAAACTATCTGGAGGAAGACTTTGAAGAAGAGCAGCGTTCTATCCTTCCCCCTCAACACTGCTCCTTCAGCACAAAGTAATCGTGGGTGGGAGAGTGTGTGTGTGAATTCTAAATGATTAGACTTCCTAGAGTTTTGGTGTCTGTTTTCATCCTTAGTACAAATATCTTTCACCGTGGCTAGGCCAGGAAACAACATTTCACTGCATAACACTGCAATGTGAGCCCAAAACAACTATCATCCATTATAACATATATTTATAAATATACACGCATCTGTTGTGGCTTTTCCTCTGCAGAGCTACACACTGACCCTGTGGGCTGACAGCATCAAATTCATTCACTTATGGATGCTCATTCATTGTTCCTCCCTTTGGCTGCATACGATAATGTCAGGTTAATCAATTCAAGATGTGACTGAGTAGGGCCCTTGCAGCCAATTGGAGAGCTGGAGGCTAACATGAGAGGATATTAAGTATTACTGCAGGAAAAAAGACAAAAGCTTAGAATTTACTGTGTACGTGTGGATACTGAAGTATTAGAAGCTGTACAAGTCACTGATGTTTGCTGCTATTCAATTACTCCCACTTTAAGTTGATCTAATGTCTTTAAAATAAGTGTTCGATGTCCTGCACATGTAGTAAATGATAAAAATAACATTTGTAATTTTTGGAAACTGTGTTAAAGAAGTGTTGATTCATTTGTGTGATCATTTCAGAGAATGTTGTCCCTGATGCTGCACTATGCAGTCAGGTCAATGAAGGTAAGCTAAATAATGGGAAACACAACAGCCACAAAAATTACTTTAACGTAGCTTTGACAAAAACGGAGAATTATACATTTTATGAAGGATTTAAGGACCTTCATGTCAGACTGCACTAATTTTAACTCGGTGCACCAAATACACTGATTGTGGAATTATGTTTTCTAGGCACCAATCTTTCTATTTTATTTCTGTCACTTCTTGGAGTGATAGAAATACAAAACGTTATTCTTCCAAGATGCTGGAGAAGAGACGAGCGGGGGACTGAAGGACAGAGGATGAATATTTCTACCCTCTGAATATCAAATAGCTCAGCTTGCGTTAAGACATGTTGTATTTGTTATGGCTGAGATGCCTGACGAGCAGGGCTCTGGGTCAGGCGCGTGTGTGTGTGTGTGTTCCTGTGAATGTGTGTGTGTCAGACCTACTCACCAAGGACAGACTTGACGCATTGTTAATTCACGGTCACACTATCTTTCTTACGAGACAGCACTTTTTCTTTCTTCGACTTCCTTTATCCTTCAGCATATTTTAATTGTACGCAGCGATACCTGTTGCATATTTCTCTGCAGGGAGTTGGAAGGTGACAAGTATCAGGAGTGATGGACACTCACGCTTTGTTGATTCGAGAGAACGCCATGAAAAGACACATCTAAAAAATACAGTCTGAAAATTGAAAACTAGTGACTGAATGTGTTTCTGCTGCATTTTCACTGATATTAGCCATTTTTTCTATTAGGATGCTTTCAAGTCCTGCAGCAATATTTTCTACCCGACTAGGATTCAAGCTTGTTAACAGTCAGGCACCATTACTAACCTAACATGACCCCTGCCTTCATTTTATTACATTGTTAAAACACAACATCCAAGGCCCTGTCATCTCAATGTGTGTTTTTATGTGCTTATTATTTTATAATTACCCCCTGGAGACAGGACAAAACTGACCTGTGGGAAACTAATGGCCTGTTTACAGAGCATATATATGATTGTGAGTGAAATATATACTGTAACTGGCTGGGTCAACATATAGTTGCATTAATGTGTCCTCACATTCATTTAGTAGACTGCACTAGCTACAGTTTCAAGCCTGCCACACTGAATTTCATCTGTCCATCAATGTTTAAACACATTTCTAAGAGAGAGGAAATCAATAGAAACAGAAGGGGAAAAAAATCATTATCAAAATATAAATTAATAAGCTTTTAGTGTCTGATAAATTTGCCTAATACAGGATATTGTTCAATTGTCCAACATTATTAAAACAATGCAATCTTTTAGTTAGTAGAAAAATATGAAATATGTGGTAAGAATGCTTGGGTCTATTGTATTTCCTAGTGCAAGGCTACATTTGGGTCCAAAATATAAACTTTACAAGAAGCTAACAAAACAAAAACGTCAAGTGGTGAACAGAATGAGAAATAGCAGGCAAACAGAGGTGATTATAGAAGCCCTGGCTGCCTTGTGGTGGAGGAGGCACTCGGGGGGGTTCGGTTACACCGAGACCCTGTTAAGAATTCACAAGCTGGGGGTTGGAGAGCAGCGAGGAGGGTGGGGGGGGGACTCTGGGAAAGGTAAACCTGTGGTCGATCAGCTACACTGGGTTGTGCATTTTGAGTGTGTCTGAGTGCCAGAGGGGTGAAGGAGAGGGAAAACTGTCCAACTGATAGGACGTGAGAGCACACAACCTCTCTGTCCTTCAAACACACACACACACACACACACACACACACACACACGCACACACGCACACACGCACACACACACACACGCACGCACGCACAAGCACACACACGTGTACACACACACCACCTGTAATCTCCCTGTCTGCCCTTGTGATGGTCAAACACCTATAGACACCTAATGCAACTAAAATGGCATTTTGGCTATTTTCTCTCTCTGGACTTGTTTCTCATTTTGGTGACTTGACACTAATTCTACAGCAAGAGGTGTGTGTGTGTGTGTGTGTGTGTGTGTGTGTGTGTGTGTGTGTGTGTGTGTGTGTGTGTGTGTGTATTTGTGCAAAGAGAAGGGTGAGCTGAGGTGAGCTGATTCTATCAGGCTAAGTGTGACAGGCCAATCTGTGGCCACCCATTTGCTGTGACTGGGAGGATGTCCAGGGTGTTAATGGGTTTGTACACACGCACTCACACAGACATGCACACACTCACACACACAGTAAGAGAGAAAGAAAGACACACACCATATTCACATACAGTCACACACGAACGCTTTCGCTTTGAATTACGAGCACATTCCAGGTGCCAAACATCTGCACAGGCTACTCACTGGTGTCCCACATTTCTTATTTTTGGGATTGATTCCTCTACTTTATCTCTGGACATATCATTTTTTTAAACCAAATGATTTAATGCTTATCTAAAATGCACCATATGCTTTGTGGGTGAGTGTTATTCAAGAAACTGTGATGAAAATAAAACTTCTGGACTCACAAACTATGCGTTCATGCATGTTTGTGTATGTGCATGAGACTCAAACTACTGGTTTGAGACCCATAACCCATCTGAGTGTATCCTCTGTCTGCTAATGCACTTTCTACCCTGGAGACCTTTAACACATTCATTCAACCTCTGTTTCTCCGTCTTTCACTCTTTCACAATCAGCTTTCTTTCCCACTCAGATCTTTTGTAGGTCCCTGTTGGTCTTTTCACAGATCTTGTCTCTTAGAAGCTTGTATTTGCAAATATTCATTGGTCTTCTTGACGTTTATCTCTCATTTTCTACATCTGTATGTTCCACCGTTTCCTCTCCTGGTTTCACTGTGTATGTTCCTCTCACACTCTCAAACTGCTCCTCTGCCCTCGCTATGTCCTCTCACTGCCAGCAGGGACGAAGGTGCTAAATGTACTCAGTCTGAGTCTATACACACAAACACACTCACGCACGCACAAAAGCACCCCCACACACACATGCACGTGCACACTCGCACACAACCAACCCAAGGGCTAGCATCAACACAAGAAAGCAATTTTCAATTTACAGTGGAGCTCTATCTCGCTATCCAATCTTGAGGGACACGGGTTTGACAGCAGTTGGGGTGTGTGATTGTGTGTGATTGTGTGTGATTGTGTATGTGTGTGTGTGAGAAAGAGGGTGTGTATCATAGAGGTAATGACAGACTGACGGATAGACGGACAGGCATACAGACAGACAGAAATGCTTATAGGTGAAGCAAGAAGAATAATTCAGAAGTGAACAGGTAAGCATGGTGAGAGTGAGTCATTTGTGCTTAATGAGCTAATCTCTGAGGTCTCATTCAGCAGTTTCCTTTAATAACAGAAGCTATCACTCTCCTCGTGTCAGGGCTAAAGTTTGGAGAGGTGCCCATTAGGGCCTGGCAGTCGCCGCCAGCGTCTGTGCTCTCACCAGGCTCTGGTTACACAGCTAGTAAACAATGCCAGTGGTTAGGTTTGGTAATGGATCTTAGGGGGGTGCTGGCACGAGGCCGAGCCCCAGGAAAGCAATCTGAGACTCGGCCTGAGTTGGTTAGGAGAGTCCCCTGAATGCTCAAAGGCTGCAAGGGATGGAGAACTGGGCAGTGGCCCAGGCGTCATGGAGTTAGGGGAGAGTAACAACCGAGACACAGCAACCCCCAAACTGTCTAGTTAGTATGTTGGAGCTTCAGTGAACCAAGTGGGGAAATTCAGTATTTGTATAAAGATTACAATTTGTATAATTGTGATTATTTGTATGTGTATGTCAAGTGGTACTTACATGTTGTGCAGGACACACCAGCCACAGTGGGGGTCTCCAGATCCAAGACATGCACCGCAGGTTGAGTATTGACTGCAGGCCTCCACCGGCACCCTCGACAGCTGCAGAGAGACACATAGCAATGATTAAAAAACTCTGGAGGAAACATTCAACCTTTTACTTTTTCAATTTCAATCGTTCTATCCATGAATGGAGTGAAGATGAGCACACATCTCCACAATACACAGAATGTGAGATACCAGAGTTGTGCTATGTTGAAAGAAATGCAGTGTTTAGGTTTGTTCTGGGAGAATCAGCGCATTTCAAACGTGTGAACCTTAATTTCTACTACGTGTACAACCACAGCACCTAACAGGTGATTCACGACCTCAAAAACAGAGCGGAAATAAAAGTGCTGGCTGCAGGAGTTGTCAGACAATGGCCGATATTTTGTGTGTCCATAGAATAGATTTATTCATTGGAGGAGAAGCACAGGCTTTCACTTGTTGCAACCCATCAATAATGCTGTAATGGGTCACTCCTAATTTGACTACATTTTGTATAGTATACAAATAACAATAAGAAAACGATAAGACTGCTACCTGTTGATGAAGTATAGTAGTGTCTCCTTCTGACTATCATGCTATCTTTATTTTCTTTTGTCTCTTTGTAGTTTGAGTTGACAGACTTGTTTTAACTGGTGTATGGAAACCGAAGCTAAAAGTTGGAAGGAGAATGTTAAACATAAACTTTGAAGACAAAATATAAAGACGGGGTAGTACTCGATAAGCTCACACCTTATTCCTACTCTTTCTGGAAATTAAATCTGCGCTTGTTGCTATTTTTGTTTTCTTGCTGGATAAACTTTAATTCATTCATTTAGTTGGACAGCATAATAAATAAAAATGATCTAAATTGTGAGCACGGTGACAGCCAAATACACATTAACTACAAAAACAAACAAACAAACCGAACTAACAAGCCAAATGTGGAATGGTTTTGTATCAGGCCAGATTTTCATAAAAAATGTCACTTTGACAGTTTCGATCTTCCTCCGCTGGCTCCGTATGAGACACGGGGGTCACCTGGGACAGCAGTCCATCTATTATGATGTATGGCCCTGCCAATTCAAACTGGCATTGACTGGCACTGATTGGCATGGGCCTTGAGTGACCGCGCGCGAGGAACAAAGCTGAGGTGGATCGCAATCGTCTCCTCCTCCTGTCACCATGGCAACGGCAGGGTGCAATAATAGGTGTTGCGGGCGCTTCTGATTAATGTGCCGTCATTGGTGGATGACCGCTGTCACTCAGGCTGCTCACCGGCGACAGGTGGGAAAGAGAGACGACATCGTGAGTGTGGAACCAATATTGGGTTATGATGAGGGTAAAGCTCTGTGTGTGTGTGTGTGTGTGTGTGTGATTGTGTCTGCACAATAACTAGAAATTCACTCTTTAAAAGTTTTAATATCCATCTTAAATACAATAAAAACCTGCCGTCTGCAATAGAAACAGTAAACATACTGAGCATATTGAACTTTACTCTGATGAAGGTTCATCAGGAACAAGAAAGCTGATTATAACATTCTGCTGCAAACCGCTTAAATTGTGTGAAATTACCCACAATGGCATTTTACTTTAGTAACTGACTTTTGTCTTTGTGAACTCCTAGGATCCAGTGAGCTGCAGCTCTGCGGACAGGAAGTGGTCATGAATGTATGGTCAGACTGTTTGGAGGTCACATAAAAGATAAGGAGGCTCAGACAACCGTTTCTTTACAACTGCTGTGAGCCGACAAGCATCTAAGGTGCATGTCTAACCTTGAGGTGGAGGGGCGACAACAAAAGAAGTCGGCCTGAAGAGAAATCTAAGGCTGTAGTGGACACAGACCAAAGCTGGATAACTGAAGACTGTAAAACCTAGCAGGGCCATGAATCTGTAATTGGGAGGCTTGCAGATGGTGGGGGTCAGACTTTATCGTCAACAGCATGAATCAACGGACCCAGACTGCCTTGTGTCAACAGTCCAGTCTGCTGGTGTAACGATGTGGGGAATGTTTTCTTGGCACATTTTGGGCCAAATAATACAAATGAATCAAGGTTCGAATTCCAGAGCTCAACTGAGTGTAGGTAGTGATCGTGTGCATCCATCTATGGCCCTAATTTACCATCTTTAAATGTCTAATTCCAGCAAGATGATGAAACATATCACAAAGATCAGTCGTCTAAAACTGTCCGTCAATGGCCTCCTCACTCACCAGACCTGAATCCTGATTTACAGCAAGAATGTGCACAACAACATCTTGAGGAATCCATGTCATAAAGAACGGAGGCAGTTTTGGAGCAAAGCAACGCCCGTTCTGGTATTAGTATGGCGTTCCTTGGAGTAGAGTACATAAAGAACCTGGCGTCAGAGGACAGAATGGAGGATGGATGGTTTTAGTGCCTTGCTCAAAGGCACTACAGCAGTGATAATATGCTCCGATGTAAATTCAAACCTCCAATAAGTTCTGAGGATCAAATTCTTTTGCATACTAGTCTCATATTATATGTGATTATGCATCTCTTCACAGCACTTTTTACTGACTAAACTCCATATTTCAGGGTATGAAAAGGGCCGTAATTAAACCATCCAATGTAGGGCATGACTGAATGTAATGAGAGATCAGAAATGCCTTTGCGCAGTGGTATCTCTAAAGCACAGCCTGGCACTGACGGCACTTCTCTCTGTTGGACACACAGACTATCACACAGCACATCTCTGCCTAACAGCCTCTCGCTCTCTCTCTCTCCCTCTCCCTCTGTCAAATAAAAACACACAGAGTCAGTGTTACAAATTTTGCACACACTCGCCGTGGAAGTCATATTTCAACACGTGTACACGTTGAAGCACGAGAACCACAAAGAGGCACCGATTGTCACTGAAGTCACAATGGAAATACTCTGAAAAACACACCAGTGCATCATTCTCTCTCTCCTGCTCTCTACATTTATGTCTCTTCTGTGTATCGCTCCGAGTTCTATAAATAGCACACTCGGGTTGTCGTGTGAGAGTGCACAAACACACACACACACACACACACACACATCTGAATGAATTCAGAGGGGGTGTATCTCCTTGCCAAAGTCAAAAGGAACCCCGCGTACTATTACAGAATAGAAACAATGCAAGTGCATCTGTGTGTGTTAAGCGTGTGTGCTTGCTTTGGAGGAGGAAATCAGCTGGTATGTGTTGCCCTCCCCACTGTGTACAAGTGTATTTGCATTAGGCAGATAAAGGGAATGAGTTTGAGATGGAATCGCAGAGATAGCAGTGCGAGTGTGTGAGCACATGATCAAACTCAACACTGATCCTCATTGCATTCCACATGATGGATTCCCTCCCTCCCTGTCACTCTCGCCGCCAACCCATCTTCTCCTCCTAAGATCCAGCACTGCCTCGGCCCACACCCAGCTATACAACCCATTAGTCAGTGAAGAGAGGGGCCATAGTATTAGTTTATGGAGGGATTTCAGCTGCCAAAGCCTTATCATGAGAGAATATGAAACCACAATGTCCCTGTGTGCACGTGTGTGTGTGTGTGTATGTAATCTACGTAACCATGTCACCACATCGAGAGGTTTTGTCACCTTGTGATCTTCCATAAAAGCCAAGCACCCAGATAGAACTGTAGCAAACAATGCCACCATATCTGAACGCTTTATAATTTAACACTCCAATGGTGGCAGATACGCCGGGACACGCACACCACCCACATGTGCACACATACTGTATACAAACACACACGCACACACTGATTTAGACTTTGGAGAATGGGCGGGGCCCCCTGATGCCTATCGAGGCCTCAGACGCCGGCATCTTGGGAAATGTTTTTTCTCAACAGATAAAACGCGCGCACACACAATGAGACAAACACCCACAGCACATTCAGAGCCCGGCAGAACTGATGGGCGCCAATGTGAGTCCTCTGTTCCAGAGCGTGCATCCTGATATCATTCGTTCTCTCTCTGTCTCTGTCCGTCTGTCTTTCCCCGTCACTCAAAAGCTTTGAGGTGTATAAGATCATACATTCATCATCTCCAGAGCCTCCACTCACTCTCCAGCACTATCTCTCACTCTCTCGCTCAACACTTTTGTCCCCCTCTTATATATAAAAAAAAAGAAATAGGGATTTGGTGGCTAAACGACCCAATGCACCCCTTGTCTCTCTCATCTCGATATCACATTCATTTCATGCTATCTTATTCGTGGGCTTTGCCAGAGAGGCAACCATTACGCCTCACTGTCTCTTCACTATAGCTGTGCTATCATATCAGCAGGGATAAACACAAAGGACGGGGGTGCATGGCATTTCTAATTCCCTCCAGTTTCAGGTGAGCAAATGACAGCCATTAAACCCTGCACTCTCCCTCTTTTCACAATAAGGAGAGATCACAGGAGTACTTGATGCCTTAATGTGTGGGGAGAGAGACGAACACGCACTTGATCATTTACTGTGATGACACAATGGCATCAAATTATATATAGGGTCTCTCTATATATATATGCAGAAAGTCTGAGCCTGAATCTATTGTATCTGTAGGACATGAACATCGAAGGGAGAGAGGGAGGAGCGTATTCAGACTTTCAAGATGTTCATCGATAGAATTGATGAGGCTTGACTCTGTTTTTCTCTCCTCTCCTCTCCTTTCCCTCCATCTCCCCTCCTCCTTACATAACGCCAGAGGCCCTTGAGTCAACCTGCAGAGGGAAAGTGATCATTTATTAAATCTGCAGAGACTTTTATTATCAACTAATTCTTCCGCCTCATATCTATTCCTCTCTTTATCCTACTCCTTTCCTGCCCCCTCCACTTGTAATTAAACAGGGATTCAACCTGCAGCCAAACTTCACCGCTCCAAATGAACATAAAGAGAGAGAGGGAAATTAAAGTGATAGTCCAATCCTGCTTTACAGCCTGTGGGCCACACTGAACTTCTCTTATCTTTGCTCCTCTTCCCCCAGGCAAGCTTCGTCTTTTTCTCCTTCCCTGGTGTGAGTTTGTTCATTAGTTCAGCACAATGCTGCCAGTGTATCATCAGTAACGGTGGGGAAGCAGACATTAATAAGAAATTATGTGATTGAATGCATATAATGCAGTGTTTCTCAGTAATTTTAATAACATATTGTAAATTAGCAATGTTACGACAGTAGAAATCTCAGGTTTCTCTGATGACTGTGAGCAAATTGGCACCAATCATTGAGTCTGATGAAGAGAAATTATTATTCCTCTACAGGACAATGCAAACAAATAACTCCCGACCTGCAAAACAGCACGTCTTGTAAATGGCAACCTCAACCAATCACCAACCATATCTCCGTCAGACCTGCCACCATGTGCAGTATTTTAATACTGAAAACTCATTATCTTAAGGCTGCTCTGGAGTATGTATAGATGTGGCTGTAGGTGTTGGTACAAAATTTAAATATTTTTCCTTGCTGAAGTTTAAGGTCTGGGACCATAGCAAACATTCCTGGATGTGGCTTCAAGCTGGAAAACCAACCTCGGATCGAACATGAGGAAAGAGTCGAAAATAGTAGAAAAAAGTGTGTAAAGTGTCAAGTCACCATAAGTAACTTTCTCAATGAAAGTGGGCAGCATGGAAAAAGACCCATGACGACCCTCATTTTTGAGAAACACAAAAAACTTGAGTTCACTATAATACAAGACGTGATCCTTGTGGGAGAACGTCCAGTGGACAGACCAGACAAAATTATAGCTTTTTGGTCAGACACCTCAGCTCAGTTTTCAAAAAAGCAAAAGAAGGCCCGGCTATGTTATGGGTCTGCTTGTCAGTGTCTGACAGAGGGGGCCTTGAATCTGTGCAGGGAACACTGAAATGAGAAGATTATTAAGGCATTCTGCGGCAGAGCTTACTGCCCAGTGTCAGACACGTCTGATTCAGTGGCAGGTCACGGATCGTCCAACAGGATAATGACCCAAAACAAACATCTACCAGCACCCAAGAAGGGATAAGTAGAGAATTGTGGACTAAACTGAGGAGGCCTGAAGTGAGTCAACATCTGAACCTATTTATGGTAAAACAACAATCTGTCTCTTCACCTCATAAATATTGGCCTCTCTTATCCTCTTCTCTCTCTCCACATATCTATTCAAAGCTATTTATTCTTTCATTCATTTACTGGTGTGCATCTTGTCCGTCCCACCCCTCTCCTCTCTGACTGGATGGAGGAGAGATTGACATTGGAGTCAGATGAAGCAAGGGACACATCAACAGCCCCGTCACAGCTGACGCACCACTCAATCCGTCAACCAGCAACATATTATATTAAACTCTGTTAGCAGAGCGGCCCGGCTGGATGCAAGTGGAATATTGTTTTTCACTTGACATTCTCAGAGGTCAAAGCCTTTCCAGCGTTTCCCATTAATTACCCAGACATCAGGCCACAGTTTTCCTAATGAACAAAACCATGAAAACATTTTTACACATCTCATAATGACATGAAAGATCTCTAAAGTAATGTCTCATGCCACTGCTTCATTGGAGAGCTGTGCACAGCTCATTGATTCGCTCAGCCTCTCCTTGCTCCACTGTCTAACACAGATAACGGACCCGTCTGTCATAGTCAGACTGGCCATCAGGAGCAACGCGAGAAGTCCCGCCGCATTGGCAAAAATCCATGAAGTTTTTACCATCTTTGGCAGGCAGGCAGAACAACGACTCTCTCCGTGTACCTGTCATTCAGCGGGTGCACGAGGACGTGGCGGTGACCAGTGACAACAATCAACCGTCAGCAGCCCCGCCCACTCCGCTGTGGGAAACATTAGCTGTCAGGTTTATCAGCACATGACAAACGATTTGGATGCAATCAATCATTTCCACTTGTCTTTCTATTCCAGAGAGATAACAAGCTTGAATCAGTTTGCACATTATAATTTCTTGCATGGAACATCCTCTGCTTTATTTAACCATCTGTCATCTTTGACAGATTACCAAATAAGCAGCAAAAAGCTGAAGCATGCTAAGCTAAGCTAATGACGCTTCCATTACAAAAACAAAGAGAAAACAAATATCTCAGGATGAAACAGCAGAGCCACACACGTAGAAGACACCAACGATGTTGTCAAGAAAGTTTGCGGTCCGGACCTAATTATCCAGACTTTATCCGCAGGTCATGTCTGAAAACGTATTCCCGCTGTCATCATCTTGTTTCAAGAATTAAGGGTAAGAAAAAGGCCTGTGTTAGTTACACTGACAGTTTGGATTGTTTCCACGAGCCGAGATATTGACAGAAGATGCTCACGATGACTCAAACGAGTGACACATTTCATAAAGTGTTACAGCAGATTCACAACCGTCTGCAATGGGGAGAGAGGCAGGATGAGAAGATTGAGAAATATAATGAGAAACAGAGAGAGAGAGAGAGAGAGAGAGAGAGAGAGAGAGAGAGAGAGAGAGAGAGAGAACAAAGGAGAGAAACAAAGGTAAAACTTCAAAAAGGGATTTCGAGTGTGCCACGAGTTCACTCCAACCTTGTCTGCCCCACTTGGTTGACATTTGTCAGAATTGTGTCAGGCAGCAGATAGCGGCAACACATCAGCTCGGTTTCGCTTGCCTTGTTAGACCACAGCCGCCTGCAGCTAAACTGGGACGCAACATAATATGCACATCTAAACACCTTTATAACTCGCAGCCACACACTGGAGGGGTGAGGAAGCCACACTGTAAGGGGATGCGGTGGAAAAGTTTCCCGCAGATAGAAATTAAAGGATGCCGGTATTAAACGTCTTTGATGAGATGCGAAGACGCGATACTCCCACAAATTGGCTTGTCGGAATCCCCTCGGGGGGTTCACAACAGAACAGAGCATTTGACTTTGAACGATCTCACCCCACTATAGTACACATTTTCAATAATTCACACTTACAGATCTGCATTTGCTACACTGAATATAAATAATTTAGCACCCCCGAGTGTGGCAGTAGCAGCACTTTCGAGCAAAAATTTATACGCTGGATGTAAAAAGCCAGTATATGGGTAAAAAAAAAGTACTTTACCAAGAAAACCAAGCAGAGCACCTAATAAAATCTAACCACTGACTGAGTGATGTGTTACTGGCAGGGTGAGTTAATAGGTTCCCTGGGTTGCTGCAGGGTAATAGCATGACAGTGGAACATTGGAGGATGGATGGAATGACTAAGACAAAACTAAAACGCTTTAACTGCTTTTAAATGCCCCTCGAACACAAGTCTCAACACAGCCATCCGCAGAGTAATGCACTCTGCTATTAAAATCATATTCAGTCCAATTACTTTCTCACGATCGGGTCCAGCCAGAAAAAAAAAACAGAAGTTGTTTTTGTGCCATTTTCACTGCACATTTAGAAACGCAAAGTCGAGGCGCTGTGTGTTTCAGAGCAAAGAAGGCCACAAAAGACATGAAGGGGAAACGTGGAGGATTGCAAACGCAGATGGAGGAACAGATGACAATGCCCCATCGTGCTCAATGTCCATAGAGCACGATGGGGGCACTGAATGGATGAAAACCATTTGAATCATATGATAAGCTGCACTTGGTAAAGCCCAAAATCCTACTAAGTCACTCTGTGTTAGTTTTTCTTTAGTCCCCCATCTGTAGATGCCTCGATGCCAAAGAAAACAACTTAAGTTGATGTGACAACTGTTTTTGGTCTTAATGGAGAACGTGAAGTGAAATTATTACGGCTTATTGTCGTCTATCTTCAAGTTGGTTACTGAATATTAGAATATTCGCAGATCCCAGTCACGGAGGGAAGTTGTAGAGTTACATTTACACTAGGTTAAGGCCATTTTTCTTTCCAGACAAACTGATTGAATGTGTGAGGCAGGTTACGCGTGTAAGTTTATGTATTTGGTTGTAGACAAGTATAAAATATATATATACGATATATATGAAGATTTTGATGTTCATTGATTTAACTCCATACACCCTTCAGGAGAACACCACTGAATGCACGTGTATGTTAGCCAAGATATGTAAGAGACGGGTCAGTGTCGGGGCTTGTGGATGAAAACTATCGTACATTGTGGTGTTGCTGGCTTTGATACTACATAATATAATTATGTTTTGTCAGATGGGAGTCGGGGTGAAGGGGAATGTGAGAGAGAGGAGTCAGTGAGAGCTTTGCTGAGGTAATACTTCTCATCCATGTATAAATCTGGACGTGGGGAGGAAAGAGTCAAGGTCTTCACTGTATTTTTTAGATTCGTGTTTGCTGCATTGGAAAGACAATCAGAACCTGTTCACTACAATGGCAGCATAAGTTATTCATATTTTCCGCCTCTGTAACCTGTGTGCTACGTTCCCATTCCTGAATAAGTGTTCCGCGCTCTTCTCTCCAATTGGTTTACAACACTTATTAAAATAAACCATCTGTTGGCTCGTGTGTGATTTGTTCTTTTAATTTACATACAGAAGCGATGCTGGAATAACCTCCGACGACGACACCACCTTATTCATTGCGCCCAGATGTTTCCATTGTGCTGGACAGATGAACCGTGTGTTAACGGGATGGTAATACAGCGGTGAACCACAGTATAGAAGCTCATATTACCAGAGGAATTAACCTGTCCCTGTCACTCAAACTGCAACCCTAACATCCATAATCACGGCCCGTTCTATAATCTGAGTGTCCTCTTTACACCCGAACATCTATTTAACCCACTAATAAGATGACTTGAATGTGTGAGACGGAGTGTGTACAAGTACGAGAGGGAGGGAGAGGGAGAGAGAAGGATCCAATTAGAGGACAGCAATCACTGGATTAATGAGAGGGTAGGGATTTCTCTGCTAGTGAGTAATGGTGATAACAAGAAATGAAGGAATGGAGAACTGGGGGATGGTGCCGGGTAAAAAGACGACAATGGCTAGTGAGAGCGGGTCAGAAATGAAGATAGAGAGTAGGGGAGATGGGGGGGAAAGAGGAGCAAGAGACACAAAAGGCTGAATTCGCTTTACAAATCCCCTTAGAAATTAATACGGGCTGCAGGAGGCCAAAAATCGATAATCCTGAAGGAAAAAACAAAACAAAATGAAGACGACACAATCAAGAGAGAGGGAAGAAAGTAAGAAGAGGCTGCAAGGAAAGAAGAGAAATGAAATAAACAATGAGAGAAAAGGTATCAGAGGAGAATTACAATGACAGATTTTCTTTTTTTGTGTGTAATTCAGCGTAGATATTTGTGTGTTGTTGTGTTTGGTCAGCGTCCTTCTCTAATGAGTGTATAATGCAGCAGAGACAAGCCGGGTACAATGCGACTCTCAGCATGATGCTCCATCCGTGAAACTGGATTTATACGACTCGCTCACGATGTGCAAGTGCTCGTGCCACTGTAATTTATATAAAATTGATAGCAGTGCACAAATGCAACACTAGAATGCTGTATCTAATATAATCAGACTGTGTTGTCCCCAAATTTTGTACTGAAAATGACTTGCCTAGATCACAGGACATAGATTCACAGAAAAATACTGAGTAATCCACTGACCAATAGTATTCAAACAAAAACACAGAGAAATCAAATGCAACTGCAACAGAAATGTCTTCAATCTGCACATTTATAAAGACTATTTTTGATGACTGATCTCTGCCCATTGTGACCATCATCTCTCCTCCACCATTGAAGTCTAATCCTCACTCTCCTGTACCGGACTCTCAGGCTCTGATCAGACAACAACTAACGTCCACCATCGTTGATCCGATCACAAGTGTTCAACTAAACCCCAGATGCGTTTAGGATGAGTCTGAGATCCAACCACATCCAGAGGTGGTCTGAGACACATATGGACACATTTTTTTAGCCTTGTGAATGCAACGGCGTCCTTGGGCCACATTTGAGGTCAGTCTCCTCCGCTGACATCCCCTGGCCTGCTGGAATTTCAAAACCGAAAAATATTTTTACACCGATCATTGATTTATTTGTGGTGGTCTGCCAAAATATCAACACTAGGCCTCATATTGATTTTTTTATATATTTTTTACAATTTCAACGGGGTAAAATCGTATTATTATTTCATCGTAGAGCTGTGTGCAGCACATTGATTCACTCAGCCTCAGAAACAGAAACACACCTGCCTGTCATAGTTCGACTGGCTGGAAACAACAACACATATATATTTAGAGATCCAAAGTGGTCGCTCAAGATGCATGAGGAGATGCCTTGGTGTGAGGAGGCCAGCAGAATGAACTGGAGAACACCCTCGCTCCAGCCGGGCAGGATCTGGAGGTGGTCTTTCTGCTGCTCGACCCCAGGTCTGGACGGGAGAGTTTCAAGGCTAACAACAGCAGGGGAGCAGCTGTATCGACCAACCCTGCTCTCAGCCTCCTGTTGAGGGCCCCCTCCTCTTCTCTCTCTCTCTCTCTCTCTCTCTCTCTCTCTCTCTCTCTCTCTCTCTCTATCATGTGTTTCCTCTTTCTGTATTTTCACCCCATTCCATCTATCACACTCTCTCTTTGATTGTCTGGGTCCCAGGCCCTAGAAACAGCAGGTGGCCTTCTGATATCGACCAGCGCAGGCTGCTTTAATAGCATTTGCCACTGCTGGGAATTGGAAGCGTGTATGTGTGTGTACGTGCGAGATGTTATTCTAAACCACCGCACTGATCCGGCGAGCGGCGCTGCACTGTATTTCAAGAGTGACCACAGCGTGACCTTTGAACCTGGCTGTCAATGCAAGGTAAACAAAAGGCAAACACAGGAAATTCAAGATGACATTAAGATCAAAATATTGGTCGGCAAATTGATCATTATAGTATTTGGTGTTTTTTTTGCATTTCTAGAACATTGTGTGTCTCTCTGACTTTTAACATTTGACTAATATGAATCAGCCCAGTTATAAAGCAGAGGTTTTGTCAGCTGTCTGAATCTGCATGAAGAACTGACAATTAAATAAGAGAAACATCGGCATCAGTCAAATTAACTATGTCACTTTGCAGTTATGAGACTTTCAGCACCGTACAGACACATTTTGATAAGTCAACAAAATTAAAAGGTTTTTTAATGGATTGGTGTTTAATCATTCACTCCATTCATCTTTTTCTGTAAACCTTTTAGCTGTAAATGAGTGTGTTTGTGTGGAGTGTGTTTCGCATGTGCACGCACTTGAATGTAAAAGATATTTTTGTCTGTATGTGTTGTTTTCATTAACTGCTTTCTATATTTGTGTGAGCGGTTAATTCCCAGATGTTCCTCTTAAACAGTTAGTGGAGGTCAGCCCTCTAACTAGGGTAATAGACTAATTACTAAGAAGGCCTTACACACACTATTGGAGAGTGAAACTCACGTTTCAATAGAAATTAATTGTCGTGCAGATTGAAAATGCTAAATTTGTAAAGATGTTGGGAGATAATAGCGAGACATAAAAGAGACTAACATGGGAAGAGGGAAGAAATGAAAATTAAGTGCTCCTAATAATTCATTAGTTATTCTGTAATATCTTTTCTGAGCCCAATTACACACACTGCATTAAAAAGAAAAGAAGAAATTCTCATATTGCTAGTCAACAGATTTGCACAAAGAGTGGTAATTGGATAGCATGACAAAATGGCATCTTAAGTACCCGTATTCTTTGCCTCCCTCTCTCTGCAGAAGAACCGACTGAGACCAGGGGAGAGGCAACGAGAGCCGCGTTGGAAAAGGGCACGTTCAACTCACTGTCTGTCTGATATTTAAAGAGTTATCTGGAAAATCTGCGCACTTAAAATGTGCACGTACACACACACACACACAATCAAACCACAGCACATATTAGTAAATACTGACACTTTCCTGGTGCCAGAGAGTTTATAATCCTCTGCAAGCTGCAGACGATATAAAGGGGGAACTGGGCTATCGCTGCCAACTAAACAGCAGCGGCCTTCTGTGATTATGGGAGGCAGGAGATAAAGAGGAGGGGGGGGGGGGGGGGATGATATGCATATTATCTGTTCTTCAGAGCTTTTGCAATATCATTTCTAACATTCACATTAATAACAGACAATGAACAGAGCTAAAATGAACTTGAAAGAGAGAGACAGATGCATCATGGGTTCTGATTTGGCCTCCATGACTTGATTACTAAAGCTAAGCCTTCCAGGATCAGGACTCATTTGAGACGTTTATAGACATGAACTCCTGCGAATTCTCTTCACAGCAGGAGATTCTGGAGCGTTTGGGGGGGGGGGGGGGGGGGGGGGTGCAGAGATCACATACATTTGGCTGCAGAGATCACATGCTTTTGTTTACAGCACTGTCGATCCTATTCATTAAACGCTCTAGAATCGTGTTGTTTTTCCAAATCGACATCTTCGTTGACACCTTTTTTTTGTATTTAGAGACATTTGTATTATTTTTGTTTATTTCATCTTTACATCTGTCGCGTATTATTTCAGATTATCCGGAGTTCAGTGCATGTCTGAAAGCAGCTTTGGATGAATTTCTTTGTGAGGACAACCCATTCATGACTCGAGCTAATTTATGCTCAGTCATTAAAAGATTTTACTTGAAAAAGAGTGGCCTGGACAAACAACTCATTATTCCACCTCACATGAATTACTACCTCGCCACATGTTAAAAACCTAATGTAAACACAGGCTCGTGGCTGTGTATCTTTTTGTGTTTAATAGAAAGAGGAAGTGAATACCTAATAACACAGTGAGTCACCGGTGTGTGTGTGTGTGTGTGTGTGTGTGTGTGTGTGTGTGTGTGTGTGTGTGTGTGTGTGTGTGTGTGAGCACAGCATGTGTGTTATGGGCTTTCTGTGGAGCTATTTTAGCGAAGGTCTGCCTCTGATAGAAATGTTCACAGTCTCCCTGTGTCTGCGTCCATTACACAGAGTGCTGCTATTTCACACCACATTCCATGTCATCAAAGGTACTAAGAGAGATAGTGTGTTATGTGCGAATGTGTCTATGCGCAGACACACACACAAGGACTAAGACCACTCTCCTTTCTCCCTATAATTCAACACATTAAATCACTCCAGCTCAACCCGGTCTGTTTCTATAAAAAAAGACATGGTCATAGCATCCAACAGTCCATCTAATCCTTTTCTCTCCAGCAGCCAGGCAGTAACGAAATCCTATTGGGTTATTCTACCCTTTGACATAAGAAAACGATAAATGCCAGTGGTGATGATATTGACTCAGCTGATGTGTGTGTGTGTCTGACCTGGTTCTCGGACATGACGTAGAGGTAGTGGTGATCGGTGGAGAAGGCCATGTCTCGGAGGATTGGTCCATTGTCCACCGCCTGCACCGTCTCATACTGCAGAGCACGAGAGGAGCCGTCAACCCGGATCTGGAAAAACAAAGAAAGACAATAGGAATTACTTGAATGTGTTTAACATTATCCTCATTGAATTAGCAGACTATGATATCACAACTGCTTCTTGGGCTAAGATGTGGTGAGGGCACAGTGCTGTGGTCAGGATCAGGGACATTTTCCCATTTTAATTCAGCAGCAATCAAGCACAATATGTTACCAGTGTTATCCCAGAAGGCGTAAGGAGTTGAATGCCAACATGTAAATAAAAAAAGAGCTGAAAGCAAACAAAATTGAGAAAGAGCAACACTGTCTTGCACAAGGATGAAACACAGGTGGCGTCTAGAGCAGCAAAGTGTGCAATCAGCATCACCGCTGTCATTAAAAATGTACTTTCAAACCTTATTATTTGGCCTAATTGCTCATCTAGCAGATTTTGCCTCAGGTTTTTCCCCCTATGTCATGACTTTCCGTGCCGCATGCGAGAAGCTCATCTCTCTCCATCACAGTTTCAGCCGTTCAAAAGTGATTATGGTAATTAGGCATCTGGGCGAGAGGTGTGGTCTGTGGGCCCCTAGGTGTGTTTACTCAGCAGAAAGTGCATGGAATTGGCCCCACACACTTGGTGGTATGATAGAAATGTTCCGGGTTGTGCCTGAACATCTGCTAACATCGTCACACACACACACAGGCATGTACACACTCTCACACACACAAACACAAACACAAACACAAACACACACACACCAAATGATCCTTTCTCTGGCTATAATTTCCCAGTAGCACTCAGACCTACCCAAGCATCTTTCAGCACCCTGTAGGGTACACACTCACGTACGTTTACACACAAACACACACACTCCGAGGCCTGTGTGGGCTTGCGTGCAGGTATAAAGTGAGTCTTGTTAAAGTTGTGATGACTCTTAGTGGTTCTTGGAGCTCTTCAGCACTTGAGGGGTCCACAGGTATCAGGCACAAACAGGAGATAATTGGACAGGAAGCAGATGGTCGCGCACACAGGTGAGTCGCTTCATGATGAATTATAAAACGAAGATGACAACATGTTGTGTTGCCTCTGTCAGCTTTTCATTAAAAACTCTCTCTGCAGAACGGCCTAGAGGTAAAGTCTCCTTAAGGTCAAGAAGCCTCAACTGCTTTAAGTGGGTAAACGGATCCCTATGGTGAAATGGTGCTGACACCACTGTAAACACAACTTGACATACTGGAGGGGAATGATATTTTATTTGTTGTTAAGACCAAACAGTCAAATGTAATGCATCACCTCTGCTACAGATAGGCCTGCAGTCCACACTACTCCACACTTTTAGAGCTGCTAAACCTGAGACGTTTGGAAATGCTGCTGGCCCCGTTTTACTTTGAAAACTCTGGGGCTGTGTTTTAGTGTGTACGACTGATTGGGTTTCAGGCGTGTTAGTATGGATGGAGATTAAAACTGATATCGAGCCAAAATGTTTGTGTGATTAGAGAAAATAAGGTTTGTAGCATCAGTTTACAAAGTTGCACTCTGTATCTCTCAAATCATACATTTTCTTATCATTATGAAACTGATGCCAGTTAAAAGGAATCTCTCGATTCTGAATTGGAACAGAAACCAAAGTATCAACTTCCCTGTAAACTGCAACTATTGTATGGTAATAAAATGAGAAACCCAAGTACGCCGAGTTGCAGTTTAAGTCCTGCCCATGCTCCTGCCGCTTCTCCTGATATCCACTTTCACAACACGACATTTCTTTAAGCAGACACCATCTTTCACCCTGATTTCACCCATGCTCTCCCTCTTCCTTTGTTTCTCCGTCATTCTCCCTCCCTCGCTCTGCCTCCTGCTTGGCTTGTGTAGTGATCTTGATCTCAAAGGACCCTGAGTTACATGTATCAAAGCCTCACACACTTTCACTGGGAACTATTGTATGCACTAGGGGCAGCTGCACAGAAAAGAACAGAAGGCACATAGGAGATAGAGTAAGAGGAGAGGGAGGTCAGAAGAAAGAAAAGCTCCATGCGACCGGGGCCAGATTCAGCAGGTGGGGTTATCTAATCTGCCCAATCGGGTGAGTTAATTTGAGGCACTGTGCGTATGCGCACGATTACACGGCGTGGCTGTGTATGTGCATGTATGTGAAGATGTGTGTGTATCAGTTTACGCCCGCTGCATATTAGAGAAGTGTGGAGTCAATTGCAGGGCAGAGTTAAAGGGCAGACAGTCTGTGGCAGTGGCTGAATGTAGAGTTTTATTGTGTTGGGACAGATCCACAGTCACCAGGGAGCTGAGGGGCTTCAAGGGGAAGCTCCTGTATATTATCCCTCAATCTGACCACCGACAAAACAAATGAGCCACCAGGGAACGCACAGCATATCCGCAAGCATTCAACACATGGCTTTAGTCACACTGGGACTGGAAGGGAACACACAAGGGACTGATTCAAATCAGAGGCCAGGGGAATTATTGGTGTACTAATCGGCACATATAAAGTATTGAATAGTAGTTTTACACTGTACTTTTTGTTTCATTAACACAGCAGGGTCACCCAAGGCTTTATAGATTTTGAAACATTTACAGCGTAATTCATTTCCCCTGATATTAGACTCTGCACAATCAAGTAATGATACAACAAATTGTCCACTTACAGTGAAGAGCTATAAAGTCAAATAAAATCAAACTGCGAGTGTGTAATTTTATTCTATAACAACAATCAAAACGTCTACTCAGCATAGAACGAGCACATGCACTACCTTAATTCCCTTGATGAAAAGCCAAAGCTAATGAATCTGATTTGTTCTGAAATGACTAATCCGAGTTTCATTGTTGCCAACAGTAATTATTAATATATACTAAAGTCATTTTTCATCAGATGAAAATCATTAAGGCGGCAACAGTCAGTCGTGCTCGCCAATATTATCTGATTTCCCTTTCAACGGCATAAAGTGGATTAGCTGCTCTATGCTAAATGGATTACAATACTAATCTCTGCTATCACATTAGCGCGACACAATAGACATCCACTGCCGGACAGACTTCATTCTGACTGCGAGTGGTGGGAAGGTGAGAGATGCATTGGGCCTACACACAAATGCAAATGCTGTGTGTGTAGACAGACACACACACACACACACTGCGAGGATGTCTAGCTGGACTGACTCATATGGTAATGAGGGACACTCTGGGGAGAGAGGGGAGAGTTACTGGTACTTTTGACTCACAGAGCGGCGCTTCCTCACCCGGTAAAATATGTGGAGTAAATATTTCTTCAATGGCCGTGTGTGTCAGGATCTGTGTGAGTGTGTGTCAGGATCTTTGTGAGTGTGTGTGCATTTGTGGAAAAGATCCATGCTTTATTGCAGATTACATGGAGAAAACCCTGGTCCACCGTGAAGCAAGCGCTCCAGTCATAAACTGTATCCCCCTAGTGGCCGTTACGGATAATTACATCAGCACTACCACTGAGCACACAGTGGCTTCTGGAGTAAAAACAATGTTGATGCACCTCAAGTACATTTCTTTTTCTGATTCTTTACTCTAATAAAAACGCATTCAGGGCAAATAAAATATTTATGAGGAGTTTTTGAAGCTGCTCAGACCTTGAACGCTCTGTGGCTGACCATCTTTTGTTTTTTTGACATTGCTATTTAAGTATATACTGTTAGGGAAGAGAAATGCTGACATCTGTGGATGCATTTAAAAGATAGCTGTGCAGAAAAATAAAAGACACCTCATATGCACATGTTTTTCTTTCTGCCTTGAATCCTTCAATGAAAAATAATGTGCCCGAAGTGACTCTCTGCCTCTCCATGGGGCTAACAGCTAGCAGAAGGTGTGACACAGACAGGGGAAACCATTCCGGTGTGATAACCACAGGAGAAGCCTCGCTCAGTTTCCTCACATTGGCACCGCACACCACAACAGCACACGGAAAGCATGGCACTTCCTCTGACTCTGCATGGAATACAATTTGAGGCAGGTAATAATGTAATGCTGGAGAATTGCATTCAGATACAGTAAATGTGCCACTTTACAGATGTAATGTAATGGTCAGACCTGTGCTTAAACTGTTTGTGTTGTGTTGTACAATAAAATCAATACAAGACACAGCAATCCAGGAATAAAATACTCTGTCAAACTATTATCAAGTCAAAACAGGAAGAGGTTATTTTGTCAATTTGATTCCAAAGGACACCTCACATATTTTAGCTTTAGGTTATGGCCCCTCTGGAACCTTCTTTCTGTGAAAATTGCCCTTTGTAATTGAGCACTTCTGGTTACACATCTGAGCCCTTCTATTGATTTTGGATAATCTGGTGTGCCATTATGCACAAACTACTTTAGATCAAGTGGAGAGACGGATTGTCCACATTCTAGGAGGAGACCAGTCAACCCTCAGGAGACGTAGAATACTGCTGTAGTGTTGTTGGTGCAGATGATGGTTTGTGGCTAAGTGCAGAATGAACCCCTGTGGACAACAGGGAACAAACACTCTGAATGTGCACTTCCTAAAACATATGTAGAGGAACTATAGTTGTGTCTCAATTCAGGGGTTACGTCCTTCAGAGGATGCTGTCTACCCGGCGACGGTCTGGTCTACAGAGGTTTTCCATGATTGGCGTCACAAGCTCGTCCCGCCCTTAATGCTGTTGCCTAGCAACAGAGCTGTATCTGGACACGATGAGAACGTTTTAATGCCCCTTGCTTACATGTGTACCTAAGCTATTCAGTTTAGTTTAGGAGGTTGAAAGGACGCATTTGTCAATAGCATCTGAAGGAGCCTGCGAAATCTACTCGTACCACTGTGACGCCATCGGTCTTCAAATGCAGCCTCGGAAGGATGCGGCCCATGAATTGAGACAGAGTTATGTGCATGTGCATTCTGAATGAAAGAGCGGTTGAAGGATTTGTGTCTTTCCCTGTTATGCCATAGATTTTGGGGGAAGCAAAACGGAGGCTAGTCATGCAGAGCTGCAGTCTGTTCAGTATGGCACACACACACTAAACCACTATGGCTGGAACACACGCCATGACCAACATGCTGCTGGTAGAGGCCAGAATAAGCTGCTGACTAAAGTATCACTCTGCACTCAGACACGGGTCACACAGCCACAGCGAGGTGAGTGGGCTGGAGCAGAATGTCATCCAAAGTCACACAGCATGCTGGGAAACTTCAATTACCGCAATACTTCCACCAATCTTGGGAAACGTGCACCCAAAGTCAGTGCCAGCATTACTACAGTCATACCGGGCACGGACCTTAACCTGCTGCATATCAACATGGCCAGAGGTCATGCACAATAAATATTAATAAGTCTGGTTTCAGGATTGCATTGAATACAAAATGCTTTAAAGATAACAGGTAGAGTCTTGTAGTATATTTGCAGCACTGACTCCAATTCAAACTTGAACGGAATCCTGCCAGGGCTCAACACTTAAATTCAATAAAGCTGGACCAAATTTCATACACTCACAGATATCAGATATCAGTTCTCAGAAAGATCCATGAATTATTCACTGGGGAAAAAGGTGAAAATATTTAAAAAAATGCTATATATGTCAAAATCAAAGATAATGAAAAAAATCTGATCTTGATCTGCACCTAAGTTTAATCGGTTCTTCCCTGACACATATCGCATCCTTCCACCAAAGTTTGTGTGTGTGTTTTTGTGTAACCTTTCTTACAAACAACTAAACTATGTCAATTTAAACGTCTATTAGATCGTGAAATATTCCTCAGTTATATTTGACCTAACTTAACATAGAGGTGCTTGAAATTAGCTTTGACTTTGGGTGCCTTTAGTTTTCTTTACATTTTTTAATTTTAATTTTAAATTAAACTTCTGTCAAAATGCTACTGTTGTTTTCCAACTGGACTCCTTAATCTCAGCAAAGGAATTAAAATGGACATTTTACACTTTGCATAGGAGGTGATTTGTGACAGCATCACAGAGCAGCAGCAAAATATGCACGTGGGGGGGATCTCCCGGGATCTCCTCTTTAGGCCCCTGGGTCCTTAGCCTCTTCATGATATCAGTCAGAATCATTTTAGAGGAGCAGCAGCACGGCCACATGCCAAATGCCACTGCAACCCAAGCTGCCACACTTCGGTCGGGTTTCATCCCTCTTTGTCAAACCACAGCGGTGTGTTAGGTATTCAACCAGGCAAGGCAAGACACGCAAGAAGAGCAGAGGAGGAGAGAGAGAGAGAGAGACAGCCAGACGGACAGAGACGACTGAGAAACATTAGCTGTGAAAGAGACGGGAAGAAAAGGAACAACGAATCGTCCCCACATAATGGCAATGTATCTCTTCACGCACTCTATTCATAACGACAGCAATACAATGGCGGCTGTCTGATTGCCCAAATCTGTCCAGCTCACTGAAACATATGGCAGACAGAGTGAAAAGAGGGGGTGAGGAGGGAGTAGGGGAGAATAACAGGAGGAAAAGGGGGCTGGGAGGTAGACTGGATCCATCTCGGAGTGTCAGTCAATGCTGCAACAAACCCTCCACTTCCACATGCAGTGGCCTAGATGTGTAGCTTTAGGCGAGATGGACTGGTGTGGGACTAGTGGGGGGGAGTGTGGATGATTTGACATTAATCTGAGAGTATTAACGAGGATGTGGATCGCTACTGTGGAAAGCTAGCCTGGTTGTGCAGCTCCTGAGTTATGAGGGACAATCAAAGACGGGCATGTTGGTATTTTATCCGAGAGGAAAGCACTGCAGATATGAGCCATGTCTCAATTCAGGGGCTGCAACCTTCGGACGCTGCATTCGAAGACTGATTGCGTCACAGCGGAGTGACTCGATTGTCCCATTTCAAAGTGTCCTTCAAATGCGACCAACAAATGTTTCCCTCCATTTCCTAGAAACAAATGCTCCACTGGGGGGGATCCTTCCGAGCCCAACCTATCCCAGGATTCATTGCCCTTCAGTGAGGTAATGGCACGAGACGTCCGATGCTTGAGTTACACGCTTTAGCTCAACCGAACAGCTAACAGTACATATGTTAGAAAAACAAGAGGCACTAAAACTTTCTCGTCGTGTCCAACTTGATGACAGTGATCACAGAAAGCCTCTGTAGACCAGACGTCTCATTTCGGTTTGGCCTTCGCAGTCTACGAAGGAGAAGGTCACATAAGAATGTCAAATGCCGTGTTACTTTTACATCTGTATTTTAAGTTTTAAGACGAGCCATAATGGAGACAACTTGCAGGTACAACAAAGACAACGCTTTACTGCTTTTCTTTGTGGAGGTAAAATATTCATCCACTTCATTAAAGACACTTTTAAGCTCCCTCCTTCTTTCCTTCCTGCCCTTTTCCTTCCGGCTTGAGTCCTCTCGCTCTATAGGAGGATGAGGGGGCAAAAAAACCCCACAGAGTGGAACTAAACTCATTCTGTGCTTTAATTCACTATTCTCTGTTCTATGTTTGTTATTATGCATATCTGCTACACAGCAGGATTTTAATTAACGCCCCCCTCGATGCCAGCACTGTGAAAGAAGATGCTTTGTGGGTGGATATCAGGGAAAATGTCATTGTTAGCAGGGAAGTAACTACTTAGGCTGGCAGAGTCAAAACGACACAGAATTATGACATCGACATGGGCCCTCCTGTTGAGTCTGGTTCTACTGAGGTTAATCCTCCGCACCTCTTTTATTCTGGCGGTTGATTAGAAAGAGGAGACTTTAATACCCTCCACAAGTCAATGCTCTGAGATACAAGAGGCCAATGCTGCTGTCAGACATGCACTAACATCCAGAGGGGCTGCATTTGACAGAGCCATGTCAGAATACAGCAGGATAATGTCCGTAGAACTCACAGAGAGCAAGTGGGCAGTTTAAAGATGCTTCTACCTCGCGTTGGACGCAAAATTTGGGGGAAAAAATGGGGAAAATGTTCTGCTTCCTGGATGCTCTACCTCGGCATCACCCCTCAAGTCCTGCTGTGTTCTTCATATGTGAAAAAGTCTGCAAATTGGCTGGACAGTTGGATCATGCAGCATCAATACAAAGTAACTTTGAAAGCTAGCTAAATCCAGAATTTAAATTAAAGTCTTGAAAGTGAGCACACATATCTGCACTTCTTTTTGTTTCTATTAGCGCCACTCCAGTCTCCCACTTGGGATCTGACACTACAGCAGACAGAGCCGCGGGGGGACCCCTGGTTTGGTGAGTGACCGCCGTGGCATTAAAGGTGTGGTACCTGTTTGCCTGCAGGTCCGTGCAGCCTACTAATCTAACCTTATCCCCCTGCTGGGAGATAGGCAGAAAAAGCGAGGGGAGAGGCAGAAAGAGGGACAAGAATGTTATTGTGAGGGATGATGGTGTTGGACGTGAAAGGGGACAAGTGTCTGGAGGCTTCCTAACTCATTTCTCCACCTGTTCTCCTCTCCTCCTTCAATCTCCCCCACGGCTTCAAAGGGTGAGTGACAGGTCTCCCCTGCTATCATTGCTTTCACTGCTGAGATGCCTTTGAGCACTGTGGCCAGGCAGGGGGCTCACAGCTCAGCTTTTGTGACTCATTTCTCTCCTCTGCTATTGCTCTTGCTTTTTTCGCCTGCTCGCTCTCCCTCTCTCTCTCGCTCTGTCTGTCTCAATCTCTAAGTCATGAGGTTGTCTGAAATACCCGCAGGCTTATGGCCAGTTCAATCTTGACATTTGTGACCTCTTGACTTTTCACAGCTCACTCCGTTTCTCTCTGTTACTCCCCCCCCCCCCGCCGCCATAGTTCATTCTAAAACTTCTCTTACTTGTTAGTGTTTTGCTGTTGCTGTTGAAATGTTTCAGCAGCGAGCTCTCGGCTTGTATTGTTTTGTGAGTCTTCAAATGTATCATCATGGGAAAATGTCCTAGACAAATCTACTGAAGCAAAAACTTTACAGATCTGCAATTGTGGACAAAATTCCTGGTTTAACCCGTGTGTACTGAGAAGTCGTGTAATCAGCGTTTCCCACTGAATTAATTCAGTCTATGGCGGTAACGGGGGTGCACATGGACGAAGGTCACTTTCATGCACTCCCACGTGAGAGACAAAACTGCAGTGCATGCAACAACTGCAGCTGAAACTATGAGGTCTGTCTGTCTGAATGGCAAAAACTTTATGGAGCATAGCGAGGGCAAGTGGTAGCGAGCACGCAGCAAGTTAGAGATCTCTTATCTTATTTTGAGATGTGAAAAAAACATTGGTTCAATATTAAAACTGTGGCGGGATAAATTACTCATGTATTCATGAGTACTCATGGGTTTAAATATTGACATGATGTTCTCCTTTGCCTGTTGTCTTTCATTCATCTGCCCTATTTTAATTGTGCTTACACTACTGTTGCATGTGACTTAAAACAAGGGGCCTTGCAGAAATAATGTTATTTTTTTTCATTCTTCCCTGCAAAGCCTGTTTGCACATTGTTATTTAATGTCGCCATTTTTCCTGAAAATATAGAAGAAAGCTGCGGCACTTCTCTGTGAAAGTGGACAGAGAAAGGCTCCTCTATCAAGTCAGTAAGATAAAGCAAGAATATATTCGATGTGATCAAAAAAATGCCAGACTTCGTCTGGGCAATTGTCCCTTTCTTATTCCTTATTCATCAACTGCTGCATCGCTCAAGCTTTTTTCTCTCTCCGTCGCCTCTTTCTGTTCTCATGGTCCTACTTCATTTCTTTGTCCATTGATTTTCCAGTTTTGCTATTTTTTGCTCGCAATATGCATCATTCCGTCGTTTTTACTGTGCAGAAAGACATCTCTCTCCATCTCTCTCCATGTCTCTCCCTATGCAACCCCTCTGTTCTTTTCGCTTTTCCCTTCCAATTCCTCTTTCACTGTCTCATTAGAGCCGCAGCAGGGTGTTAGAGGCGACAGGTAGAGATCTCATGACAGACCTCATTTAGTGCAGACAAATACTTGGCCTGGCTGAGAAAAACCAACACACACATTTCTCTTTCAATCATTTCCTCTACAGTTTTTTCTTTCTTTCTGACCCTGTTATTCTGCCGTGATAAGAGCTGCTGTTCCCACCACTGCTGCTGCTGCAGCTCCTGACAGGGCCTCAAGGATCACACGGAGGCAAGGGCATAATTTGAGTGCACATCACCACCTTTGTCTCTATTAGTGGTGCAACCCGGTGGCAGTGCTACAAAGCTGTGCGCGCCCCATTATATTTTGTGACCAGAGGCCACTGTGTGAGAGCTGAAGAGGCTTTCGGAGCCATTAATGAAGTCAACAGGCTTCCTGTGCCACCCCCCCCCCCCACCCCTCGGTGGGGAGCGAGGGCGCCAAATCTGCCTATTGTGTTGAATTAAGATTTGGCCTTTCAAAAGTGCAGACACCCAGAGCTATGAATGACATTTACTGGGAGGAGTGAAGCTGGCAAACTATTTCTGCAGGATGAAAAGTATAAATCCAGCCTGCCGAATATAAATGTATTGAGATTATAGGCAGTGCTTTATTTATGTGTATGAGCAGGTAGCAGAGAGGAAAAGGTTATAAACTGTAGATCTCTGCAGATCTCAGCCCAAAGCACAGAGAACAAAGAACCCGTTTGGAAAGTTGGCTGAGTTCAGACTGAAGACTGAAAAGGTGAAAAGACCAAAAAAGTCAGTTTTATATATTAACGGAAAAGGTGCTGCATTCTTCTACAGGCTCTAATAAGTAAGTTAATGGGACTTTTATCAGCTAACCACATCCTACTTCCCTCAACGTCCATTACAAATGTGTCCAACCTTGGAGGAGATAATAA
This sequence comes from Hippoglossus hippoglossus, assembly GCF_009819705.1. NCBI lineage: Eukaryota > Metazoa > Chordata > Actinopteri > Pleuronectiformes > Pleuronectidae > Hippoglossus > Hippoglossus hippoglossus. The sequence continues at coordinate 11,564,308 of NC_047173.1, forward strand.
GCAGAGGATGTGATAACTGACCTATGATAACCTGAGGTCATGATTAATAGAAAAACACGGTATTATTGAGGAAACCAGATCAACCTGACACAGAAGATGTATACAACTCTCTTCAAATGACATTCGTTCCTCAGATAATTGTCCGTCGACAGACTTTGATCAACATTCACAGGGTCACTTCACAAACACCCCCACTGTGACCTTTACCCTTCTCCATGTAAGCTTATATTCCACAACACAGGGACGTTCTTTCATCTTAACAGAGTCAACTCAATAGGCTCTTTCTTTATTGGACCATACCCCGCTTGTATAAATGTCAATCAGCAGCCTGTCCGACCAGGGTGGTGGAGATGGGCCAGGTCCCCAAAGAGATGTCTAGGACAGATAATGACGCACTGACATGCTCAGATCTAGTTCAGTCAAGGTGAAGATACGACTTTGGGAACTGTTTGGTCTCTTCTTTCTCTACTTTTACCAGGCTGTGCTTTGTTTTATTGGATATCTCTCTCTCTCGCTCTTTTCCTGCTTATCAGCCCGCCCTCCTCTCAGTGGTCAATACTCATTTTCGACTCGTTTATCAGGTCAAACAGCAGCTCATTGACTTCAACAGTGTCATTGGTTTCCTGGCAGATAAGCACAAATACACAAAAAACTCAAACAAACATGTCAATACACAAGCTGACAAAAGAAAAAGTTGACAATCCTGAACCTTTAACCGTTTCCAGAAAAAAATTGGAAAAATGTAGAGAGCAACACATGAAGGAAGAAAGCAGAGTGTGTCTGTCTGTGTGTGTGTGTGTTTGCTTCCAGGTGTGTGAATAATAGATGGAGGGCTGAAAGCCAGACGCTGTCTTGAGAGCAGACATCACCCTGGATCCTGTTACCACACACACTGCCATCAGAATAACTCTGGAGACACACACACACTCTCACACACACACCTCGAGTTCAAGCACTAGTACACATGCACATGGCCTATAAATGTGCACAGCTCGATGCACGCGCACACACACACACACATACGGTGACCTTTCCGCACCCCCATGCACAACATTATCTCTGTCCTGAGAGAATTTTTCAGGTGTAATCACAGAGTTTAGTAATTTGATCTTGAAATTGGAATTTGAAATCTTCGCCAAAGTTGATGAACTACATGAGGTTACAAGCAATTTTCGACTGAAGTTGTAAAGAGATACAAGGCTGGGGATGGTACACACACACACACACACACACAGCTATGTAACAAAACCCCCAAAATACCATACAAATCTATGGAATGCTGACTGAGGCTGAGGATTACACATACCCATGGTTTCATGAATCACAAATGGCCTTACCTTTGCGTGTGTGTGTGTGTGTGTGTGTGTGTGTGTGTGTGTGTGTGTGTGTGTGTGTGTGTGTGTGTGTGTGTGTGTGTGGGAAGCATTCTCTGCCGACCCTTCAGTTTTATGGTGTGGTGATTTATGAGGTTCCTACCAGTGTTTCTAATTAAATAGGGAAACACCTCAGCCAATTCCTCAGAGATAAGCAGGTGGGATTTTTTTGGTGTTCCTTCCTTATTGTCTGTGCAAGTGCATGTGTGTATGTGAGTCTATACGTGTCTGTATATTCCCTTGTTTCCAGCCCTAAGGGCACTTCCCTTTTTCTTCCTCATCTCTCCTCTTTGGCTTTATTCCTTCATTAAACACACTGCCACACTCCCTCTGTTATACCTGTTTTCCCACTGAAGTGAAAAATTGTGTTGCTGGCATAGCAGGGGACGGGGGGACGGGGGGACGGACGGGGGGGGGCATGGAGCGAGAAAATAAAAAAATAAGGCAAGTGAAGAGGACAGAGGGAGCGAGGAATAACACTGCACTAAACCCTTGAGGCATGTGTTGATTCACCAACTGCTACAATAATGGAAATCATTGAAGGAAATAAGGTAAGACTGGGAAAGAGCGAAAAGAGGAAAGGTCAGTGTCCACGGATAATGGCTTGGAAGCTTATATGTGAAGGTACAAATACAATACTGGTTCATTTAATGGTTTGAATTTACACCGCAGGCTGCAGGAATCATGTGGACCGTTATAGTGCGTTTTGAAGGGAAAGAATTGCAATAAAACATGCACAATATATAAAAATGAAAACAACTTATTGTCTGCATTTTAATTATTAGTTTGTATAAAACTAATATTCAATTTCCTTGTCGATATATGTGATCAGAAACTACAGCGTTATTAGTTTTTTAGAGAGATTAGAAATACAAAACTCCAAAAACAAGCGTCTGAGTTAGTGATACCCCTCAAGCTAATCATTGCTGCAGTGGACATTCGCCGTGAGAGAGGGAGCGAGAGAGAGAGAGAGAGAGAGAGAGAGAGAGAGAGAGAGAGAGGGAAGAAGAGAAATAAAAGAATTACTGTGCTGTACGTTTACCAAACAATGAGTCCAATTCCCTCAAGTCACTTCTATTTTCTCGCTCTCACTTCAAAAATGCACCAGAGGCAAACACATTAATCACAACACAACACAATTATGTCTGGAGCACTGGAATTGTATTATAGGCTACAGCTTGACTTTAACTTTAATATAGCGGCAAGGTTTTTCTGGCTTGTCTGGAGAAAAAAACCCACCATGATGCATTAGTCTGAGTGACACTCGGCAGCTATGAGTTTTCTTATATAAGCTGAAAGATGTATTCTTTCTGTTTTGCCTTCATGTCCAGGAGTCAAAAAAATGAGCTCATTAAGAAGTCAGTGATTATTACTACTATTATCATTATTATTATTATTTTACATCCTATCTCCATCTTTTCATAGACTCCACATTAGATTTTTTATTTTCTTCTAAAATTTGCACTTCTTTATTCAGGGAACACATTACGAGTTTTACTCTCATGCATTAGGCTGTGAAACCAAAAGAATGGTTTGTGCAGGATAATGGAGGCTCCTCTGTGGGAGTCAGACAACTTCACACCGTACATAAACGAGCACGTTGATTCAGGATGGTTGGTTATCTAACAATGATGAGAAGGTAAATGTGAGCACTTTCAAATATGAAACAAGCTCATGTGTGTGTGAGTGAGTCACAACATGGAAACGCACATTAACCACTGGAGTGTAAAACATAATGAAGAAAGCCATGGAGCGTTATGTAATCCGTCAAAGCACAGACACGAGTTGAAAATCTATTTTTCTCTTCAGACAGTAGATTTAAAGTACGAGGAGAACTCGAACTGGCTGATCTGGAAGTCTGTGGGCATCTCGTACCCACGGCTCTGTCTCCTTTGCACAGGGTCTTTCTTCACTCCTCTCCTCCAGCGTTGTCTTATTATCTACATTCATGTCTTCCCCGCTACGATTTGACATATCAAAGCTCAACGAGCAAACAGGCAAACCGAGTGCCCCTCTGTCGGAGCAGAGCAAGCCTGAATGACAGAGAGGAAGAGACAAAGAGGAGCGATTGAGAGGAACTGAGACAGATCACCTGCAGAACGCGAGGAAGATACGAGTGTAAGCTGCATTAAAAACTTGACGACAGATAAAAGTTAATTCTTTCTCAGGGAGAGACAGACGGAGGGAGAGAGGGAGGGAGAAGAGACTGAGAGGATATCTGGTGAATGGGGCCTGTCAGCTCACGTCGTGCAGAAATCCTCTTATACCTCAAAATTTCAATTAGGTGGGGAAGCGTTTCGGTGCGGCGCGCTTCTCTCATTCTGTGCAGGAAGTACAAGGTGCACGAGGTGGGATTTGTCACAGCGGCGACAGGCCCGCTCCACCTACATTATGATTCAAAGAAGACGCGCACACACACACACACACACACACACACACACACACACACACACACACACACACACACACACACACACACACACACACACACACACACACACACACACACACACACAAACATCCCGTCCAACTGCCAAAGTCATTTCAAGTGACAACGGCGGTGCATGTGATGCTACTTCAGTGTTCAGCGAGCAGTGTTGCAATTGAGTTTGTTCCACTGAAGAGGATCTGCAATTTAAACTCCACAGGTTTGTGCAGTCATGTAACAGCGGCAATTACGCTTGGTGTCAATCTTTCCAAACGACACGACTTACAGTAATTACAACGCCAAACGTGGCGGCCTGTTCTCGTGCTCTGTTTTCATTTAAGTCTCTAACCTCATTGTCTCGCTTTCATTTAGCGTCGTCCTTAAAGTGACACACGGCCAGAAAGAGAAAGACAATATCCAACTTTAGCTCTGAAATTGTATTTTAGTAAGAGTAAAATTTAAGTTAAAAGTACTTTATTTAAACCAGCTAAAGTGTACGTAGCTATTCCATTTGTTTTTTCATCAAAGTAAACTCAAAGATCTAGAAACACAGAGACACTGGTTTACAAAATGTGTGATAATGAGACACTTATTCGAGGTAAACTTGAAAATAGGTTACCTTGAATGTCTTTGAATTCTACTTCAGGATGAAGCTAACTATCTTTTCATGGTTGTCTACTCACTTACTTGGTGTTTATTCCCCTTTCTAACTTTCCGCTGCTCCTATTTTCCCATTTTCAAGCAACTTTAGTTTCTTTCTCCTCCCCCTCTCCTCTCACTATCCGACAAACATTTTACCAAATGTTTTTATCCACCCCCTCGCTGTTCTTTACAAACTACCCATCTCTTGTTACCTCTGCCTCTCCTGTGTCCGCAAACCCTCTCACTCGCTCCTTTACCGTTTCTTTTCTTTCTGCCTCTCCAGCCTTTCTGTTCTTTTCTTTTCCCAAAACTCAATCCTGTCCTTCTCTTCCTCTCACCTCCCCCCCCCCCCGCGCTCTATTCCCTGCTTCCCAGCTGGCTTTCATCTTGCCCAGGTTAGATTACTGTAAAGCACTGCCTGTCTGCTAGCATTCCTGAAAGCTTTTCATCTCCACTTCGATTCATCTGGGGAGACAGAGAGAGCGCGGGAGAGTGAGGGAGAAAGAAAGAGAGGAATGCAGAGGATACTAGTGGAGAGGGAGAAAGAGAACGAGAGAGAGAAGAGGAAAGACAGACAAGAGGAGAAAAAAAGGCTCTGTTGCTGTGCTTATAGATTTCAGAGCCTTCAGTGGTTAACCTGCACTACAAACTGCACCATGGGCTGATGGGAAATTTCCCTGCTGGTCTCTTGGCTGTCTGTGTAACGCCCACTCACAGCTAAGAGCACACCTCACTGGGGACACACACAGACACAGAAGCTGGCTGAAGTAACACGCAAAGCAAACAAACAACACACACACACACAAAAGCATGCATTTGCACACAAACAACAACAATGCACAACACTCGAGTTAAAATCAAACCAAGAAAATTGCTCAAAAAGACGAAAGAAAGGACGAAGAAGTAGAAATTGATGAATGAGATACAATATTTGTTGAATCTTGAACAAAAGCAAATTTTTCATTCTTGAAAAAGTGGATCAGATTCAGGCAGCAGTCACGTGCACACAGCACAGCACCGATATTTACCTTATGAAAAATACACGAGATGTAAATGCAACAGAATTTGTGTGTGAGTGTGTGTCTCTGCCTACACACACACATACACACACACTGACAGTTTACAAACAGCAGCCCAGGTTTAATTACAGGAGGCCCTCCAGCTGTTTATCCCACCGACTCAGTTTGTGTGGGTGTGTATTTGTGTGTTCGCTGTTTTTTGTGCATTTGTGTCGCCGCGGAAATGGGGAACTGTGTCAGTGAGTGAGTGAGCATCCAGCTGTGGGTACAGTGGAGTGCAAAGTTAGCGTCTGACAATTGCAAGGTTGGGTTACTGAGGGGGGAAAAAGCGTGTGTGTGCGTGTGTGTGCGTGTGTGTGTGTGATTGTTTGTTTGTCTGTTAGCAGTAGCAGCACTACACAAAAATTACTGTGCGGTTTATCACGAAACTTTGTCTTATTGTATCGTTCGGAAATCGATGAATGTTTGTAATCGTTTGCATGATAAATTAATGATTAAAACAAGATGTGTGATGAGTTATCAGTTAATGGAGCAACTGTTTTGGCCCACTTCATTCGCCATGTCTCCTCTCGGTGAAACAGATGTGTGATGTTATGGGCCTTTCAAGTATAAGGGGCATCCCCATATGTGATATTTATAGAGCCGCCTGTCCTCTGACCATACTCACAACTCCCTCACCCTTTAATCTTACTGCTGTCATCAACTGTCACTGCCTTATGACTATGGCCTTGGCTGCATGCCAGCTGACACATAGGCAATGTTTGTGTGTGTGTGTGTGTGTGTGTGTGTGTGTGTGTGTGTGTGTGTGTGTGTGTGTGTGTGTGTGTGTGTGTGTGTGTGTGTGTGAGAGACCGCTGAGCTGCGACAACACAGTACAGTATAGTAGAATACAGTCCGTCAGTCAAAAGTAGGGCAGAAGTGACAGGCGGAAAGTAAGGGTGCTCAGTAATGAAACCAGTCGTAACACAATCTCGCATCCCCCCCCAGCTCCAAATAATAAATGTGTTTTTATACCAACGGCAAACAGAAAATTAATGCAATCAGTCCGAGCTCCCAGTATACGAGGAGCAACGCACTAATTTGGCAAGAAAATAGAGAGCGAAGGAAAAAGACTTGAGAGAAAAGAGAGGGAGGGTCGGGGAGGAGAACAGAAGCGTCTTCCAAGCAGAGCCTTTACATTCACAAACTGAATTGAATTAGCCATTTCTGGAAATAACGATTCTTTAGTCTTTGGCAGAAATTACCACCCGCACACATAAAAAATGGAAATTACACATAATGAATACATTAACGTGTTTGTCATGATAATTCTTACAATCAAAGCCAACAGTATGTGGTGCTCATTGCCCTGAATGATCTACAGTTCTCTCAATAGGCCCTCAGAGGCTGTTTGGTTGCTGTCCACATCCTCTGTGTGCGGATTCAGAAATCACTCGAGGCAGATGAGCGAGCTTAATGAACGGATGAATGAAGTGATCAACAGTCTGGCAAATGGCCTCTTACAGCGTTTGAAAAAGACTGCAAAATCCTGCAGGCGCACACACATACACACACACACACACACACACACACACACACAACATACACACACTACATACACACACACAAAGATGAGAGCAGAGCCTTACCCTGTTATGATAAGCATTTATCATGAAAGCCTTCCACAAAACAGCTAATTTGTCAGGCTCATTGGGAAGCGCGTTGTTCCTGAAGAGGTGATGTGAAATTGCTGCGATCAGCCAAGTAAGTATTGAGAGAGAATGACACAGCCACGGTGATGTGCAAAGTTGGAAAGTCACCCCGTGCAAAAGTTCAATAATACAGCAAGATAATAATGTGAAGAAGTACAGCAAACAACAGTGTGCACACCGCTTCTATCAGGTTATGAACTTTGCAGATATGAGTAAATGTCAAGTATCAGAGTGAAGAATTGCCTGAAGAAGAAGATATGACCAGGACACACCTCGAGCTTAATAAACCTGGCATAATGCTTGATGCTACAATATGAATTTCTTTCAGTAGTATTTGCTTGTTTGTCACCACATGTGCCCGGTGGTAACCTGAGGTCCTCAGTGAAGGCCCGACTTGCCATTCCACAGTCCCGGCTGAGGACCAAAGGTGACCGAGTCCTTTTCTGTCTTTGGAACAACCTCCCTGAGGAGATCCTCACAAACTGCTTCTCCTCTTTTAAATCTCTCTGAAAGACACATTTTTATAGGTGTGCTTTCTAATCTTTTATTTGATCTTGTTTTACTCTTTTCTCTTCCGTAACATTTTATTTCTATATCTGTGCTCTATTGCTGTGGGAAATTGCTTTTACATTGTTTCTTATTGTGTTTTTTTTTATTGTTTCCTATTGTTTGCCTTCAATTTTCCATTTTTTATGTCTGAGGCACCTTGCGACTGTGTTTTGAAGGCTGCTTTATAAATCAAGTTTATAATAATAATAATTATGTCTGAGAGTATAAATAATGCATAAAGTATCTTCCCTGCTGTTAGAGGCCAAAAACATTAAAACAGTCCAAACACACCACCAGGGTCTCCTTCTCGGAGCGGTAGCCACGGGGCTGAGTGCCCCCCCTCCATCCTCCACAGTGGGTTAATTGTACAGTCTGGATGAGAGAGCTGCCTTTGGACACAGACAGATGGATTCCCTCACCAGCCTCTCCCCTCTCTCCCTCCCTCTCATCATTATCTGTTCTTCAGGTGGACCTGCTGAGTAAGCACACGGACCGACCTCATCCATTTTCCCCTCAACATCTTCCCCATTATTCAGGGTGTGAAGGAGTTACTGGAACTAATACTGCCTAAATGGTAAAACCAGTACATGCAACACTCGTTCTGTAAACAATCAATCGCTGCATTATTAAGTTGCTGCCTCTGTGGTGTTTAAAGCACAATCAATAAATGCAGTTAATACCGTAAAAAGAAATGCTGCACTATTTTTTGCTGGCCCGTCACTGTGGGGTAATAGTAAAAGGGATTATTGTTGTCACTACTCAGCCGGCCTGTGTAACGTGAGTCTTTGGGGAAATTAACAACATTTCCCTGTTTTCCCTTTGCAAGCCTAGCAACTTACATTCTGAGTGAATGACTGATGCAGTGTGCGCTTGGGTGCAGGAGCTTCGGAGCCACTTTTGGGACAAAATACATAAAAGAAAATTATCTTCAATTATTGACTGGTTTGGTGAAAAGATTCTGAGATAAATTCATTATTGTTTTAACCTCTTTACGGAATACAAAGCCAAATTATATTATGTGCTTTCGTGCGATTGATTTTTCATTCAGCGATATGAAACTGGCCATCTGGAATCCCAATGAGCATACAGTCGCTTTACTGTATGATACGCTGCTAAAATTGCTGCTGAAATTATTTGACCCATGAAGGTCACATTGCTGAGGTTTATGTTAGTTCTCTTGTGGAAATCTTCCAGCATCCAATATTGTTGAGTCCCTGTGACTTAATAGAAAATGGCTCCAACAGCGTGAGACGCGATTTAATGTTTACAAATCCAGGATCACAATCGGTCACGGCTGCATCTATAGAGAACCGATACACAGAATCAATAAAACCTCAGAGTCAGATTGGCTGCTCCCCCTCAACCTCATTTCCGTCACTCCGAGTCCCTAAACTGTCCCATTTGAGCCCAATCATTCCCATCTCCCAGGGGCTATGTATTTTAGCGAGCCCAGTCACAGCCCCTTAGCTTCTCATGATCTATAAGCATGCGTGTCTCTCTGGAGGTCTCAGGCCAGGAGATGAGGGCTCTCGGAGCGGACTGGTGGAGGGATTAGCTCTCCCTATCCTTCTCCAGCTCTTTACCATTTTAATGAGGCCGGGCCAGAGGGTCTTTCTTCCACCCCAGCCAACTGTGTCATAGTCTGGGCCTGGGGACAGAATGTGGCTGCAGGGGTTCGGGGACGGCTCTAATACAGTACAGCTATTGTACGGGGAAATGGAGTGAGATATGGCGCTGATGAGAGGGGACCGAGGAGAGGTGTGTGCATGAGGCAGACCGAGACGGAAATATGTGGGTGTCGCGTACGAGTGTGTAAGCGCAACCTGGTGTGTGTGTGTGTCTTCTGCCAGAATAAAAGAGTAATTTAGGTTTCTGTGGGCCTACCTCCAAAGCTCCGGTATGCACCCTGATAACACAGAGAGGGCACATGGGGATTACCTCTCTATTGAAGGAACTGTAATTACCTGCTGATATGAATATTATTATTACTACCGGGCAAAAACCTCACGATTTCCCCTTCAAACAATCCACCAATCAGCCGGGGGAAGGGTTAACTAGGCAGGAAGAAGAAAATGGTGGTGAGTGAACATCGGGCTAAGTTAGTAAAAGAGAAACTGGATGGGTCGTAGGGTTGGATGAATATATATCATCTATGTTGGCCGAGTCCATCGTCTGTTGTTTTTTTTGGGGGGGATGATTGATTGGGTGGTTTTGTCATTTCGTTTTGCTAATATAATGATCTGCCTCCTCAATAATTCACGCTACCCTATGAATAATCAACCTAGATTTAATATCTACACATTTCAGACCCATGCACACATTCAAGACTATGATTCATTGCATTGCAATCAAAAAGACATATGGGTTCTACTGTGCTCAGTGTTCGTAAACTGGCTGTGACATATACTGTGTAAGCCACCTGGAGCTATGGAAGGCAGATGTCTACTAGTGGTTTGGAGGAGGACAAAGCTTCTGTCACTGAAGTGAGAGAATGGATAAAAAAAAGCATGGCTGCCAAAGGGCTTGAGAGCAATGGACAGTGGGAAAGGCAAAAGGGCTGAGGGGTCTAGATGTGCGTATAAAGATCAAGGGTATGTGTGTGTGTGTGTGTGTCTCTGGCGTGCACATGGATGCACATGTCCATGCTTTCATAGGAGCAAGCATCCAATGACACCTCAGAAGAATCTAGACTGAGACTATTATTCAGAATCTACTAACCCCCCCCCCCCTCCCGGAAAAACAAAACTGGAGCCGCAGCAGGGGGTCCGAGTGAGTCCTCGCTATTGGACAAAGGGCTTGTCAATCACCACAGGGGGTCAGGAGGGTGGTCAAAACTCAAATAAGGGTACAATGGCTCTTTGGGATTTCTCTCTCTCCCTGTCACACACACACACACACATGCATGCATATACACACTCAGCAAGAATGCATGGCTAATCAACCTTGGGGAAAACAGACAAATAACCTTGAACTGATGTTCTGTGTGTGTCAGTGATAAAGGGTTTCATAAAAAGAAGGAACTCGACCAGCCAAAGAATGCTACTGATGTGAATGCATGCAGCCGTGGCCTTTGAATTGGTTAGAATGGAGAAGTCCATGAAGAGGAGTCATTGATTTGGGCTGAAGTCCCATTCACGGTGGTTTTGGCGTTAAGAGGGTGAGACTGAGAACCATTTCACAGCCAAAGACACTTGGCCTTGGGGCAGAAATGCCTATGGAGTACGGCTAGGCTCAATGCTATGACCCAAGGGTGTCAAGGGGCAGAGAACACAATCATTACTGTCACCAAAGCTTGACAATGACTTCGGCTTTTGTCCGTCTGTCTCAATCTTTCTCACGCATACGCTGAATGGCCTCAGACACAAGTGGCAAGCACCCATGCCAGTCAACCAAGCCCTCTGTAGTCACATCCTGAACCCACGAAGTCTCAGAAGACTTATTTTTCCTGCAGGTCTCTCCTCTTTTCCCACATGCTCTTTATCCACTTATTTTACCTTCCCTTTACCTAACAGCTATTATTGTCCCTCTTTACTAAGCCTGCACGACATGAGGTAAAACTGCAATATGCCATAGCCTTGTTCAATAGAATAACTTTTAGAATTGGAGTAGGATAAATAGAATTAGTTTCTAGAGGAGCAACAATAATATTTTCACTGAAGTCACTGCAGTGTATAAACTCTATAATATTCCCCTTGAAAGAAAGCCGGCAGCTTTAAGTTTACAAACTTCAATAAATTTAAGATCTGTGGCAAAGGAAGCTGCCAGGCTGAAAAACAGAGAGCCCTTGTTTATATTTGTTATCAAGACTTCACTATTAACTTAACAAGCGCATGGCCGTAGATAGGAGCAGTTAAGAACATCGCTATTTCTGGGTGCTTAAAGCTTGTTGAACAGGTGGAGTGATAAAAGACCCTTATTAGTGTTTTATGCTTGAAGGTTTTCAGTACGCTAACAATGCTAAAAGGACAGTTTTGTGTTGGAGAGAAGGATGCTGCCGACCCATAAAGAACACAATTTGGCATACATTTTTTTTCCCAGTTCATTGGGCTCAGTCTTATACTATCATTCAAAACCATTGTAAATGCAGTGCATCTGTTGGACCCATGCAGGTGGATGCTGGGGTGGTGGAGGGGCTGAATCGACAGGCAGCCATACTGACGCAGGGCAGCAGAAGAATTGACAAGCAAAAGGGACTGATGGGAAATCTCTGCAGCTTAAATAGACTGCCATATTGGGAGGGTGTGTGTTATGGAGGATTGTGGAAAGCGAGGCATGTCACAGGATTGGAGCAGCACAGTTCAAGTTGGCTGCCTGAACTAGCTGGCAACCATCGCTCCAGTTATTTCATTACAGGTGGAATGTACGATGTGTTTGTTGAACATGCTCATATAGCAAGGATGAAAATACAATTTGCTTGTCAGCACTTCTCCCCCCTACTTCCACTGCTTCTTCTTGACCTTTACCTCCATTCAACTCACCTTTACCCTCCCCCTCTTGCCTCAACATGGCTGTTTCCTTCTCACCCTACAGTCCCAGAGCAGGATGAACCACAGCCAGCCACAGGCACTAAATAAGAACAAACGCCTCTTCTTTACCTGGACAGCCTCCCTGAGGGGACACTCTGAGACCACCAGCATTTCCTCTATTTCTCTCTGTAACCCCCCCCCCCCCCAACTCTATGCACCGTGTGTAATTGAAAAACATAAGGCTCAAAGGCCTTTACGTTCTTCACTGAAGAAATAGGGCGAATGCCTCACAGGGAGAGGAAGCAAAAGGGGGGTGGGTGTGGGGAGACATTGAAAGAGTGCAATGTGGAGGAGTGGGAGGGAGAAGTGTTTTAATTGGATAAAAAGACAGTGGCTGAGGCTGGCGTGTACAGTACGAGGGCACTGGAATCTGTATGCACACAGTGTAGGATTGTTTTCAAGAGGGGAGAGGGTAACAGAAAAACTAATAGAGGGGGCAGGAAAACATCATGTGAATATATAATCATAAGATCTAAGGAGCAGGAAGTTGCACAACAGACTGAGAATTTCAAATTTTCCTGAAGCTGTATTGTACTTTGTGAAAGTAAGAATGAGTCCAAACGAGAGAATATGGATAAAAGTAACAGCAAAAAGTTATGCTATCTGACATCAGTTTGAGTCTGAGGCGGACGGCACATACAGTAAGTGCATATTATGTTTTTTTCACTTTTTCATTCCTCAAGTGTGGTATATAGGTTTTGTTGAGCATGTAAAAGGTCTGCAAAGTTAAAAAGCCCAAAGTCCACGCAAAACGCCTCATCAGAGGTTCGGCTGATACATCCAGGGAGCATGTATCTGGGTTCTTCTCACAAACAGCGGCTCACTTGACCACAGAAAGTAACTCTGCTCGTTTCAGTCAACATCCTTTGTCCCTCACCTCCGTTGTGATTGTGTTTCTGTTGTGTGGTTCTTGCGGTTGTGTTTTCACTTTTGCGTGTGTGAGACGTCTCGGTCAGTGTACTGCAGCGATCGACAGTACGAGGAAAGTGATAAACCTTTTCTAGTAAGACCCAAAATTAAAATTATGAATCTGAATATGAGCCCAATATGTCAAATTTAAAGGTTAATGCTATTACTTCATTAACTACAGTCATCCAACATGATGTGCAACTTGAGTTCATTCAGAAAGTTGGTAGAAAATGTGCAAAGAGTAAAAGACAAGATATAGGGAAACTTAAAGAGTCTTCCATCTAGATAGCAGACCTCATCACTCTGTTCACACACACACACACACACACACACACACAGTATAATAATAATATAATAGTAATCAAAGGGGAATTCACCTGTCTTTCTTTAACAGTATCCACAGAGAATCATATACAAGAAGCTCAGCAACACGACCCCCTTGCGCAAAAACAAAAGTCGAATCAACAAATTCCGCACGTGTTTGTCTTAAGAAACCCCTTTAAGACTCAGATGTGCATGGGCATACATATAATTCCGGTGTGTTACTAATTATTAATTTCTTCATTGTGTATTGGTGTGTGTCACTGCTCCTGCCTGACTACTTTGCATTCTCATCGCTCACGTCGTGCGCACAGATGAAAGCGGGACTTGTGTGTAATTAATTGAATATGTTTGTAATTAGGGGCAGAGAGAGGGAGAGATGCACGCGAGCCTCCTTTTGTTTTGTCTGTTGCGCCTCACAACAGCGCGGGAAAATAAAAACTGATTACACAGAACACTAATTACCATGGAATTATCTCCCTCACTTCACAGGGTTAATTCTTTTTCCATGTGTGTTTTCCGTGTGCACTTGTTTTCACATGCATACGCACACTCTTCAATCAGTATATGTCATTGACCATCAGCCTGAGCACAGAGATGCATAAACTTAGGATGGAAGGGTAATGAAATGTTTGCCTCACAAGAAAGTAGCCTGGTTGTTTGTTGGTGAAACACAGTGTGACACACATGTGGTCAGCGACTTAATGTAGCTGATGATTTGATTTGAGACAGTACACTGGCTAATGAGCTCCAAGCTCCACAGACTTCAACACAAATAAAGCAACTTTCAGAACATGACCTCCAAAAGATGTCCGAAGATTTGAGTCTGAACTTTCTCTGGAGTTTGCCACAACAACACAAGTCTAGGGAGCGCTCAGGTGAGAGGTGGTGCAACAGACAGAGGCAGGATGTAACATATTCATTTTGCTGCTGAGATCACGTGTTTTTGTTCACTGCACATCGACACATCTTTGTCTCAACTCACCCACTTGGTCGTGTCAGAGAAGCACAGTGGTTCCGAACCCTGGTCAGTCTCAAAACCTGGGGAACAAAGCCTCCACCCACACCTTTGCGCTACAGAAATGTCTTTAGAATGCAGCAGTGAATGAGCGAGGGACCGTGAAGTCAGGATCTATTCATAAACAAGGCCAGGCAGCATTTTCAGAATGGTTTAATAAAGTGTCCTATCCGCACTTGTTGGTCTGAAAAGTCGAGCTCTGCAGCTGAATGCTTTGCTCCGTCTGCTTCCCTGTTATCTTTGCCTTTTGCTAAGCAGGAAGAGTTCGTAATGAGTTGGCTGGTTGGATGGATTGTTCTGTTTATGCATTGTGATTGTGCATTTGTTTGTGTGTGTGTGTGTGTGTGTGTGTCTAGTTCAAAGTGCATACAGCCAAAACATGTGTGCACACAAACACACACATCACTTCCAACTGTGCCTAAAATGCCATCTGATTAACAGCCCCTCTCTCTCTTACTCGGTGGCGTTAATAACACAGATGCACAGGTGGAACCAAGAGACTGACTATAAAAGCATTTAAGGCTTTTAAAATGAGTGTCTATTGGCACGGGGCCATAAAAAGGTCTATACACACACAACAATTAATCCTAACAGGTAACAGGTATCTTGTGTTTTGTGTCAGAGTGGTGCAGTTGTTTTTTCCTTATTCTTGCTGATACGTATGTATTTTTACCAACAAGACACCATGAACACAATGTATTCACTTTGAGCTGACACTGGTTATCAAGATCTACACTTGTAAACACTCTGGAAATAGATTCATGATCCTTACATAAAGTTTTTGAATCCAAGTCAACCACAATCATTCTACTCAAACTCATTTATGTTTTTTGGTCTTTGTAAACTCCTCCAGTTTCCTCTGCTCATGATGCAAAAACAAAGAGGAAAAGATACAACATCATGTGCATCTAAAGCATTTGCTCTCGGATTGAAAACCTCTCTTGAATCTATTTCTCCTCTGACGTGGACCTGTGGGGGGGGGGGGGGGGGACCTCCCTCACTCTCTCTGCTTCCGTTTTCCTACATCCCGCCGTTGCATGGCTCGGCCTGTGTTACCATGGCAACAAGGACCAGTGCGGCACGGCGACAACTAAGGAGGGAGAGAGGAGACGAAGAGAGGGAGAGAAGAGTCCACCTGCAGTCCCCTCACCAGCAGCAGAAACCCGGAGGGGAATCTGGAGGGAGAGATGAAGAGACAACGGTTCATCCCCAACTTCCTTTTTTTTCTCAAATTTGTCCTTCAGCATCAACACCGACTTGTCTTTCCCCCCTCTTCCTCTCTTATCTCCTTCCTCCTCCCTTGATCCTGTCCTCGTCTTCCCTCTTTGTCCCAAAACTCTCTCTCTTCCTTTCAATCTTCATTCTTCCTCTTTTCCCCCTCCTCTTCTTTTTCTTCTTCTTCTCATCCTTTGTGCCTGTCCCTCCCCTTCCCTCTCCTCTTCCACCTCCCAGAATGAATTAGTGATGACAGTGGTTTGGTCCACAGTGGTGAAGTAGAATTGTAATTATAAAAATGTCACTCCTGGTTATGCCGGGAGAATGAGAAGGAGGCATTACTGCGGGTGACATCTGTACTTTGTTGAAAAGATGGAAGAAAGAGCTCAATCTGCTTTATGTTGTTCACAGGGTCACATCTGTATTATGTGTGAGCGGAGAGCATCTTTTTATGGATGTTGGACCATCATGTCGTATCTGAGAGGAATAGTTGTGCTTTAAATGTCACCCTATGACATTATAGAGCTGACATAAAAATACTAACACCACACTTAAGTTATATATGGGGACATTACATCTTTACATGTTTCTTTTTCTGTGACATTTAGAAAAGAACATGGAGCTGCTGTTACTCTGCTGACCGAGGCAGAAGCTTATTCCTTATTCATCAATAATATGGTGGTTAAAGGACGCATTTGAAGGACCCTACGAAATGGGGCCGCCTAGTTGCAGAAAGTCTTTCTAGGTTATATGTGTTCAGGATAGTTTTAAGCTAAGTTTTATTTTTACTGGTGATAAATTATCTTAAAGTACTTTTGTCTTTTTTTGAAAAGACTTGATTTTGAAATTTGAAACTACACCCAAACATTGGTTTAATGTTTCTGATTGTGCAGATACAACATTTAGTCCGGTCCTGATCCCTGACTTATTATTATTATTATATGATATGAGACGCTGATGTGGCTTCGGCGGCAGTGGGGAGTAATAAAGTCTGTCTGTATCTGGGCCTGTTAGAGTCATAAGTAAAGGCAAAGCTGTCACTCTGATGTACCAATCTGACCTGAGCAGGGCCACGGTGCCGAGGCTCCCATCACGCTGATAAAGATGTTCATAAAAGGATTTATATTGGCTGTCACAGAGTGTATAGATCCTTATCCGGGCCCGTATAGATGCACCAGCCATGCACAACTACGCACATGGATTCAGATGGAGGGAGAGACACACACATACACACACACACACACACACACAAGCTCCCACCCCATTCATCTTCACTATTTATGCGACCAAACCAACTGTGATCGCAGTGATCTCACCAGCTGATTCTGGTTCAGATTTGAGGTATTGGATGACAAGAGGAAATCACATAGAACACAGATAGGATCACATCCAGGGACATCCTCCGTCCTTCCACCCAAAAATACAACTGGATCACGCTTTTGACACACAACACAGGCGGTCTGCTTATCCCATCATTACTGCAGCGGCTCACATTCCCTTTGAAAGACAACATAACCTAATTACCAGCATCCGGTTTTAGAAAAGGACAAATGATGAGTGTGTGACAGTGTGGTTTTTGTGTGTAGATATGTGTGTATCCACTCATTTGTCTGTGTCTTGAATATCCTGATGTTTCAGATGTGTCTTATTACGCTGGGATGGATCCTACTGAAGGTCATCCTGCCATAGCCTACAATATTTCAACCCTTCCGTTTAAAGACATTTACCTGAAATCGTCTGAGGTCACATTTAATAAAAACCTGTTATCCATCATGGATTTGTAGCTGTAGTAGATTATAAATATAAACTCTGACGTGTTAACCTGATTTGATAAAGCATTAGCCATTATCACTTGTCGCTGTTTGCACCTGCGTTTGCTGTCACAGATTTCAATCAGGACGGAACACAATATTAAATCTTGCAATGTCATCGGCCACAGTCACCATTCCCACAGGCAGATGATATTATAGCATTTATAAATCCTGTTGTATATGATATATGCGTCATGCTCATTTAAAACGCATGGAAAACGTGCTCGACCAATCAGGGGTCAGTCTCAGCTGTCAATCATGGCGCTTCGCCCTGTTTTTAAGTTATCAAATAAATAATTACAACCAAACTTAGTGGAAGAAATTGCCCCTGAAGATAAGTGTGATAAGAACTACCGAAAATGTCAGAAACAATCTTTGACTTTGTCTTTTTAGTTTGGTCCATGTCCCATCCATTAACGTGGAGGAGGTGGCTTAACATAACATCTCATTCTCTACCTGATGTCTAAGTTTCTCACATGTCTGAGAGAAATTTTGAGATAATGTGTTAAACTTTGGAAATTTACAATAGAAATGGGATACAGAACCAAATCTTGAACCCCACTTCTGTCCTCGTCATTTGAATCATATAATAAATGCAATAACATGGTAGTTGATTAATGCAGTGAGCTGCAGAAGCTTTTTATGGCTGATATAGCCCCTGTATAAACATAATTAAGAGAGCATGGATGTAAAGATGGAGAGGTTATATGGTGCAGGACCCCTTCATTAACAGAATGCATTAGTGCATAAAGGGAAATAAAACAAAACAAAGAATAATTACGATGCAGTGACTCGAACCAGCACATATGTAACTTTACACGTCTGTGTCTGTCAAATGTTAATGTGTAGATTAATATGCATGTGCAGCCTCTGCCATGTGTGTGTCAGAAGCTTATAAGAGTCCTAAACCCCGTTTTCTCACTGTTATCAGGCCTTTTTCAAGGTTACTCTGAGCAACTTTAATTAACACACACTACCAGAGGGAGGCTCCACTGATACAAGAGGAAATTCTCTATCAGTGTCTGTGCAACACTGCTGCAGGCCAGTACAGTGTTTGTTGTTCACACCGAGATGAACAAGCAATAAATCAAACTGAGAGAAAATCCAGGCACAGTTACACTTCATGAGGAGGCTCGCTGATGAGAGGATCACAAATAACACAAATGCACAATAGTTCTCGATGAGAGTAAGACACAGAAATATTTAAAAACTTTGTCAAGGTCAAGTTCTTATTGTCACACACACGCAGCTAATGTAGCTTTTTGTTCTTGGGGGAAATATACACAAATAACACAATAATTGTAGTTTTTTTTCAGATTTCCTACAGCTGTTACATCTGATTTGAAAATGGGGTGTGTGAGTGTGTTTGTAGAGTGTGTGTTACCATCTATGTCAAATGTCAAAAACTGGGGATAAGACCAGTCCAATTATTTTTTTGAATTGTAATGACACACAACCAGACTCCCTCTCGCTCGCACACACACACACACATACACACACACACACACACACACACTTTACAGTACACACACACACTTAACCTTCACAACCTACAGTCGCACAGTACAAGACGATGCAACAACACAGTGCTGATCATAAACACTGACCTTATCTCACACACACACAAACAGACGAATAACAAAACACATTATTTGCAATGTGACTCATACACACACCTCAGGGTGAACACGGAAATTCAAATAGGTACAAACAAGTGTAATCTCTAAAGAAAATTCTAATGCGCACACACACACATCAACATGTATATTGCTTCAGCTCTTCCAGCTCTCGCTCCATTAACCCTCAAGTCATATCCTATAGAAATACATTGTTATAATGTATAGACCTCAGACAAAGACCTACCAAGCATAAAAAGGTATTGCAGAATGTAAGCATCTGGATTTGTAGCATTACAAGGCTTTACACACATCCACCCAACACAAGTCAAAACCCCACCTCAATGAATCTCCCTTGTCTTCTTT
This sequence comes from Hippoglossus hippoglossus, assembly GCF_009819705.1. Classification (NCBI taxonomy): domain Eukaryota; kingdom Metazoa; phylum Chordata; class Actinopteri; order Pleuronectiformes; family Pleuronectidae; genus Hippoglossus; species Hippoglossus hippoglossus. The sequence continues at coordinate 11,583,792 of NC_047173.1, forward strand.
TAACGTTTACCTCTGACCCAATGCTTCCCATCCCTTCCTTTTCATTCTCCCATCAAACCGCCTTCTCCCTGTTAATCTGCTTCCTGTTCCCTTCCCCGACATGCAAGAGGAACAAGAGAACAGCAGTACAACATGAAGAAAGAGCAGGACAAGTACGCAGAAAGACAGTATCAGAGAAGGTGGGAGCTCCTGCCCCATTACAGAGTTCAGAGAAGCAAAGGAGAAGAAAAACACGAGGGCGGAAAGACATAAAGAGAAGTGAAGAATCTCAGCCTATGACAAATGTACCAGCTATCTACAGTGCTTTATGCAAAGAGAGAAATATTGAACCCAATGCAAAGCTTTTTTAAAAACATTGATCGTGTCACAGACGAGTCATTAAAGCGTGTCTCGTTGGATTAGGGGAGCGAGACAAGGCAGCAGGTCAGACAAAAAGAAATGACAACCTTGATTAAAAGTTAAAGCAACAGGCAACAAAGGTGAGAAGAGAAATTTAATTAAACTGAAGCCTGAAAGGATTGAAAGACAAATCAATGAAGGATAAAAATGAACAAAAGAGACACGGGAGCAGATATGCAGATGGAACATGGCAAAGTATGACTGCGACGCAAAACACAATGGTCTGAACCAGTTTATGGAAAGAGAAAAGGAAGGAGAGCGAGAAAAAAAAAAAATAGAGGCGAAGAGAGACGAGCATGTTTCTTCTCGCGCTGAGTCCCCACGCGTCTGACAGTCCAATGGATGATTTATGGCGAGCGTTGCCTCGCAGTGTAATTGGCCGCCATGTTGGTTTCTGGTGTTGGAAGGAGAGCATGAGAGAAGCGGAGGTTTCTCAGGACTTGTGTCCAAATAGCAGCAATCTATTGAGAGAGTTAAGAGTCAGGAGGTGGAGAGGCTGAACAGAAAAGAGGGATGAGGGGAAGATGGTGGAAGACAGAGACCACACTAATAACGGTGGAGGACGCTTGTTCATTCTTCTGTCATTTTCAAGCCCGATTTAATCCATTCCACATAAAGGTTACTGTTTTAATATTGTAGCCGATCAGAGTTCCTTCTGAATCCTCACTGGTTATCTGTGGTTTTTAGAATTGGTTGTAAAAATTGTATTAATTGCTTTTAAATCACTGAATAGCCTTGTACTACTTATAGCACACCCGATATTACATGTTCTCTTGTCTAAAATGTCTAAAACAACTAATTTATTTATGTTACAGTATTAATTAGTCCCAAATTTAATATTTAACCACGTTTATTGAAAAGCAACATATGGCAAAAGAGCATAAGTCAGCCGATGACCTAGTACAACGTAAACGGGTGAGTAACATCTAATCAGAATACCATCAGTGCCCAGTGACATAGCTGCAGACGTGTCTCTATTTAACAGATTATTGATATGTGTGTGCTGGCAGTGAGATCACCGCTGCCACGTCATGATGAGCTCACACTAGTGATCCCTGATTTAAGACAAAGTCAATGACCTTGAACAGAGCAGCTGTGTTGGACTCTTGATAGCCTTCGTTGCAGGTGGTGTCCTGCCCTTAATGTCCCAAATATGTGCGATACACTTGTATTATGTCTCTAAGACTTAGCTCAGAGTACTAAAACAAAAAGTACAGGCCTTATCAAGACTTTTCTGTTGCATACATTTAAGGGAGCAGCCATACAGAGTCAAAACAGGGCAGGCAAGCAGGACGGGGCCAGAAACCACAACAACCTATTGCTTAAAATGGTTAAATGCTTTTCCAGTGTTTAGCACATCTATACATAGACTTACACTAGACTAGATGACTAATGTGAAAGCATCAAGCTGAAGAGTTTGATTCTATTTCATATATATTATATATGCGCATACATTTGACTGGAATGAGCGCAATAATCGTTCCAAAGTAGGTCTCCCATTTGATCTAATTTTGTAATGGGACAGATAAACGATCGAGGCCATTCAGTCGTCTGCTTGTCCGAGTGGGCAGCCCAGGTTTGAAGTCAGAGTGTGTCGTTGCATCGCTCTGATGTGTAAATAACATTGTGGAAAAGTTGAGTGCTATTTGGTTTGGTGTTTAACTGATGGGAGAAGGACATCAAAGCCCTCTCTGTCTCTTTTATCTTCCAATCCTGGAACCGGCCTAATGCATACACACACACACACATGCACAAACACACACTACCATTCACCCACCGGCAGAGGAAGGGAAGTGCATTGTCATCCGTAGACACCAGATAAACCTCTTTCCTCTCTCCTGTCCTCCCTGTGATGCACCTCCATCGCTCCTTCATTACTCGTTCCCTCCCACCTCTTTTGTTTCCACTTTTCCCACCAGGGCTGGCACTCGGTCGAGAGGAGTTGTTCTCCATTTTCTCTGTGTGAGCGGACCAGGCAAATAACTTCTCTCTTTAATGAGCATGTCGTGTTCCCTTGCTCTGCTCATTCCCCGAACACACCCTCTCCAACACTGTCAGCTCCCTGTGAAGGGGTTGGTTAGTGTGTCTGTCTGTGTGTGTGTGTGTGTGTGTGTGTGTGTGTGTGTGTGTGTGTGTGTGTGTGTGTGTGTGTGTGTGTGTGTGTGTGTGTGTGTGTGCGCGCGTGTGTGTGCGGGAATAGGAAGTAAAGAGGGAGACATTGTTGCTGTGTGACTGGAGCCGGCCAATAACTCGTCTCTTTAATGAGTGAGTGTCATGTTCTCTTGTTCTCTCAACTCTCCTAAAACAGCCTCTCAAACCCTGATAGCTTTCTCCGGGATGGAGGGATGGAGAGAGGAAGGATTACGAAGAGGAAGAGCGAGGGCAGATGCTGATAATAAATGAGACGAGGCAAAGGAACATGAAAAAATACTGTCAGAAAAGCAAAGAATGAAAGAAAAAAAAGGAGGACAGGTGGAACTAAAGCAAACATCTTCAAATAAACTGTAAACTGGAGCTGTGAAAGGTTTAGCACATACAGTCTCAGACACATACACCATGTATAAATGCCAGCGTGCGCGCACACACACACCCTGAGGCTTCCCCTTCAATCTGCAAAACCCTTTCCCACCAAACTCTAATCCCTTAACCTCCCTTCCTTCCAGCCTACAGTGATTTCCAAACCCTCCACTGATGTTGCATCACTGCCGTTAGATGACATCACAGACTCTCCTTGAGGTATAGATCAGTGAGTGTTGTACGCCAGACACGGCGTATATATGTGTGTGTGTATATACATATATATATATATATATATATGTATATACACACATATATATATATCACCAAAGCTTCTTACAGCCAAAAGCTGGCAAGAAAATGCTGATTTGCATAATGGCCTTGCTATTAGCAGGGAGAAAAAAAAATCTTTCGCCATTTAGTAACCCTTGCTATTTCGTGGGCAATAAAAACACGATATGTAAACTCTCGCCAGGAGAATAAAAGCATCACTTCATCTCCAGGTCAAAATGTCAACCTATTAGAGTTAATTCCTTTTTATGTGGTAAAAGATTATCACTTTAGTGCCCAGGCAGACTTGGGTATAGACATAAAAATGCCTAGAGTCTATTGTATGAAGCTAAACAACAGCCAAGCAGGAAACATACACTCACAAAACCCCAGTAGACAAAGAAAAATCTGGTCCAAACTTCTGTCTGAGAAGCAACAAATGCTAAAAACTTTCTGCCGGAAGCAGGTGTGGATGAATATTCATGAGTGGAGCCGGTATCAGGTTGCCTTTCCAAACACCATTGTGCGAGTAAAGCAGAATGTGTGCACTTTTGTGTGTAGCGAGCGTACCTCTGTATATGCGTGGCCGCGTGTAGGTGGAAAAATGGCCACTGCTTAGAGAGACAACTAAAGAAAAGACAGGGGGCGGGAAAACAAAAAGCAGACCAACTGCACTGAATATTTATAAGGCGACAGAGTGACTCACAGCAAACCAGCATGGAGGTGCAGGGGTGGGGTGGGGGGGGGGGTTGTTCCACTAAATCCTGTTCGGCCAAGTTTGATACGAGCTTGCCACAATATTGCACAACGCATTCGGTAGTTATTTCTTTTGATAGAAAATAGTGAGTAGCCGAGTGGTTCCAAGCAAGACTTAAAAAAAAGGGGGGATTTTTTAAAGCAAATTACAGACCTCGGTGGCAGCCGCTTTGCATTTTAATCATCAGGACTTTAATCAGGGTAACCAGTTCAGTAGGCAAGAAAAATGAGGGGAAATAAGCTCAATATGCAAACAAGGCTCACAACGTCTCACCGAGTATGAAAAATCAAGTGCGCTGGTGAAAGGGACCCAAGACCAGATGCCGGAGTAGAGCAGAATGAAGAGCTTTGTTGTTGTTGTTTTGGCCTCAGATTCTAGTGGTTGTGATGGCAATTTAGTCACAAAAGCAGTTTCTGTGATTTGGGCCTATATGATGACGTTGCTACAACAGAGTCTAACGGGGCAATAGACACAAGTGTTCGGGCGAGCAGACTGACGCGGCACACAAGCCAATATTTTATTCAGATTAAATCCCTTTCACTTCTTTTTGTGTGGAGTTTGAATGTTTTTCTCCTCGTCTGTGTGGGTTTTCTCTGAGGACTCTGGCTTCCTCCCACAGTCCAAAGACATGCAAATTAGGGTTTGATTAACTGGAGACTCTAAATTGACCATAGACGTGAGTGTGAGAGTATTTCATTGTTTGTCTTTGTATGTCAGCCCTATGATGGGCCTGTTCAGGGAGTACCCTGAATATTACCCATGTGTCAGCTGAGACTGGTTCCAGCTCCTGCATGGTCCTTATGGGTGGATGGATAAATAAACAACTTTAATTTAACGCAAATCCAAAATCGAGTGCATCCAAATATTCTCCTCATCCTACACTGCACAGGACAACTTCACAATAAGTTCATTGTCACTGACACACACACACACACACACACACACACACACACACACACACACACACACACACACACACACACACACACACACACACACACACACACAAACACCTGCTTCAAAGTATTTTTTTACTGAACAGGAAGCTTTATCTAAACCTTGCCTATTGAGGGGCATATTGCCAAAGGGCACACACACGCACACACACACTATCACACTAAAATGCTGTCACGCCACGGTACAGAGAGGAAAAGCACATTTCCGCTGATCATACTACATTACCATGGGAACAGTGTTTAACAGCTGGTCTCCATGCCAGAGCTACGCTGGTATTCACCTTACATAATTTAAGATTTAGATTAGCTTTGTCCACTTAGTGATCCGGCGGGAATAATGGCAGCCATACATATTTTAAAAGCAGGAAGGGAAAATGGAACGGGAGGCTCCATAGGAGATGCTGCACGAAACGTACGGTAAACAAGTAAATTGGGAGAGCGTCGGAAAAAGTCCAAACCTCCCAGTAGCATGAAAAGGTCACTTTGTCGGGAGAGTATCACTGCAAGTAAAGGATGAAGACGAAGAGGAGGGAGAAGTGTAGAAAATGAGGAGCCAACACACAAGAGACGAAGAGAGGTGGAGTGAGTGTGAACTGTGAGGAGAAACAAGAGAATAGAAAATCATAATGTTTCACCCACAGAGAAAACGATAAATTATTTAAGTATCCCTCTGTTTTTCCCTCCAATCAGTTAGAACTGTGCACTTACTGCAGCAGCGAGTGGAGAGAGAACAAGACAGAGGCGCGGAAATGAGAGGAATTGTGAGAAATGAGAGTACTTGACATGATTGGCAATTTAATGTGATACAGAGATAACGGAGAGCCCAGCAGCTTGTTATGGTTTCAATGGCGGTGCAGTCACGACCCGCAGAGCACAGTGGAGGAATTTGCTGAATCTCCGTCTTTACTTCGATTTATTACTTTACCCTCTTCAGCTTGAACAGTCGCAGTGTTGCACAACAAAGTAAATAAACTGTTAGAGGAAGAGGAAACATGTTTTCACCTCCTGTTACTTCATGGTCTCGTATCGTTTGAGTAAACTATGTCTGCCGGATGCTTTCAGGCTCTGGATCAGAGGGAAAGACCCCAACTGGACCCCTAGATGTTAGGGACACACACCCAGGATTGATCAGCCTGTGGTGGAGACTTGCAATTAAAAGGTCAAAACATCCAATGAAATTAAGGGTAACTGAAAGTATGTTAAAGTAATACTAGTTGTAGTAATAGTACTAGTAGGTGATCAATAACTTAATACTTCTAAAATTTGAAAAATATCTACATTTCAATAGCATCTGCGATTTGATTTATTCTTTGCAGTAAAAAGTGATTTGTTTTACATCAATAAACCTATGACAGCTGACTGCAGGCACCTCAAGGTCTGTGTGTGTGTGTGTGTGTGTGTGTGTGTGTGTGTGTGTGTGTGTGTGTGTGTGTGTGTGTGTGAGAGAGCGTATGACCTCGGCATGTCATATCTTGTCAGTCGGTACTGTATGTCAGTGGAGAGAGAGAGAGAGAAAAAGATGGAGAGAGGTAAACAATGACTCAGCAAACACCCTCAATGAATTCCAGTCACGCCAGATAGGCCGCTGCTGTGTCATGAGAAATATCCAGACCTGCGTTCACCATGTGACAAACAGTCACGGTTACTGCAGACAACAGGGAAACACTGGAGGATTAAATCAGCCTGAATCTCTGAAGAAAGGTCCATGTCCATGTCCCGTCCACTAACATGGAGGAGGTGGGAGTTTACGATACATGTTGCAACCAGCCCCCAGGGGGCGATCAAGATGATATGGTTTCACTTTACTCTGTTTTGTCATCCATCTTTAAATACTGTCCATAGATATGAAATGATTGACGTTAGATTTGATTTGATTAGATGAAATGCAACATGTGCTTAGTGTTCACTCTTTCAGTTAATAATTCATGTTCTGACTGAAAATCAGTATTTGAAAATGTATATTGGTATTTATGAGATATTTAATTTACTATGTATATCAATTACATCCAATATTAAGTCACTTAGCTATGACATTATCCCCCGTTTTCTCAAAGGTAACTCAACCAGGGATAAATTCAGAGATATTCCTGTCTCTATTTTCATCTTCTTCTGCCGCTGGCTGCCTACCCTGCTGTTCCACTGCTTCTCCTCCAGGTAAGCAGTGATCACACCAGCCCATGACACCATACTGGGACACTTCTGCCGCCACACATCTCATCTGCCTAAATTAGCATGTATTACACTATCACATGAGCCATTTAAATTGTGTGGGTGACAGCGTACACTAGGTGGGAGACAAGTAGACAAAGACGCGGAGAGGGAGTCTGGCTCTGTGTGAGGGGGAGGCAGGTGTTGCCAGGTTGGACGGGAAGGGCGTCTGAGGAGATCGCAGCAGGGGTGAGAGCGGTGGCAGAATGTTAGGGAGGAGGAAAGAGCAGATAAGAATTAAGGGTGGAGGGTTTTAGAAGAGAATACGATGGAGACTGAGGGAAAGGAGGAGAACATACACGGCGCCACGTTAACTGTAAGTACAAAAAAATAAAATTACAACCTGTCCTGCAATTTTTTTCTCACTTGACACCATCACAGCCCTTTGACATCACCTGACGGATTAAGTGCTTTTCATCTTGTGGCAGGGTTTTTCACCCAGACACAGATATTGAAATTCTGGCTAAAAAGTCCAGTAAAGAGCTTAACAGCCTCCTTTGTGACGGGGAGGCAAAGCGCTGGCTCAGAGGTCGATGGGCCTCCACTTAAGATCTCGATGATAACAGCAAGAATGACAGCACGTGTTGGCATGGTAATTCCCATGGTCGTCCACAGTGCTTTCTGAAAGTATTTGTCCTCAAAAAACGACACAATCAGGAAGATAAAATCACAGTAATGATAGAACGGGGAGATATAATTTGAATTAGGTCCAGTATGAGAGATAAAACAACAGGGAAACTATGCATTTCAACTAGAAAACTTAAATATGTCAGATAAACACACTCACAACGGAAACCAATAATATTCTACAGCATTCCTCTTTCTGTAAAATGATACGCATACAAACAGTCGATCAGTTTAGATGTGCCTGTTGTCAGCTGAATGTCACTTCTGGGGAAACTTTGAAAACTCTCTGGTAGGAAATAATCAGACATTCTCCCATTCCTGGTTTCTGCCAAAGCAACAAGGGCGTTTCAGAAAAAAATCGCAGCCATGAAAGTTGTATTTTTCACCTGTGATTGACAATTTTTCTGAGGCTACGTGAACTGACGTGCAGGGAACCTGACACACTGGGGGAAGTAAGGAGGTTATAAATAACACTGGGAGTTCTCTGCACCGTGTGTTTGACCCAGATATGATCAATATTAGAGGAGTGTGGGGTTTATTCCACGCTTTCTATCTCTCTTCAAACTTGAATAAAACATGAAAGGGCAAAACTGTCTTTAGCAAGGACAGAGTTACTCAAGAGCAACACTGTGGAAGATGTTAAAAATAAAGCAGTGCAAGATAATACTGTATTCTGTATAGTTAACTAGGGTAGATGCAAGATAAAGACAGCTGTCATTCTATCTGGAGCAAGGAGAGAGAGAAAGGTTGGTGACACCGATATCCAGTGGAGTATCTATCGAGGTCAGTGTGAGACCGTATGAGCGGCTGCTTACATAATTGAGTTGTGTGTGATTTCTTCTTGGTTGTGTTTATGGATTGCGTGTGCACGTCATGAAAACTCCACCACTGCTCGACATGTGAGTTTGTGTGACAACTAGCTGCTTAACATCCAGAGCAAATCAGTGCGTGACAGCATTGTAGAGACGATTACGAAGGAGGCTGTAAAGAGTCGTTTGAGCAGTGGTGAAGCTTTTAACTTTACTAGCTGTGTGTGTGTCAGTGTGCGAGCCGAGACCATCTGTGAGTCTGAGGAAGCAGAGTGTGCACACATTGTACAACCACCTGCGTGCATCTTGATAATGTTCCCCTCAAAATGATGGTGAAGTAAAGTGCTACTAACTTCACACCAGGTTTTTGTTGGTCATCACTTCCTGCAGCCAACAATGCAACTGACCACACCTCGTACGAAACTAGCAAAGAAACTTGCAAATTGCTTAATGTCTCTCTGAATTGGGTGTCAAATAGGGCCCCAGGACACAATTTGAAATTGTAGATGCTATGAAAGCAGCCACCTTCTAAACATTAAACATTTGTGGATCTATGTGTGTCATAGTCAACAATTCAGATAATACACAGCTAAATCTGCCTCAGGCCATATTATTATGACCATAGGCCAATCCAAAATCGTTCTTGACCCAATACAACCACTTGTTCTTCAACATGGAAAAAGCACAAGTAAAAGAATATGGCTGGACCTGTGCAAAAAGCAGAGTCGGGGCAGAAGCCCTAAACACATACCAGATGTGAATCTAGTGCTGTGGTGCCTGCTGTGGCCTCTGGCAATGAGAAACGGCCTGAACAGGAATGCAGGTCACACAGGACACACACCCTCACACACCTGTGCAAGATCACATTCATTTTCTTTTTTGTCTGTAATGCTCAGTCAGCTCTTAGAGGCTCGGCTGACAAAAAGATTAAGTGGGTGCAAGAGGGACATTTTCACCTGGCCCACGTAAAGGTCACCATTTTGAACCCTCAGACAGGCTACAACACACAGATAGTAAATATGTGTGACACTCCAGTTGTTCCACTAACAACAGAGGAAAAAATAGAAACTAGAGACTAAAAGGATCGTCCTTTGCAGTACTGCAAAGCAGAAAATTACCCAATACACCAAATAATTTAATTATAGCAATTATGGCATGGCTGAGGATAGATTTGAAATATTACAATGATAATTAGATACATTTTTAGAAATGCTTTTGTAGAATAAATTTGACTGTTACATAATTAAAGTGACCATAATTTGACTGAAATTAAATTTGGTAGTGCACTCGGATACTTTGATAACTTTCTACGAATGAGTCCCGATTCATCATCCTCATATAAAACTTTATACGGCTGCATGACAGTAAGGAACTGCCCGTCCAAACAGAGACAGTGTATTATATCTGTTTACATACCTGTAACAGGAGGAGGACCATTCCAAAGGACACATCACAGGGACATGGAAAAGAGAAAGAAAGAAAAAGAGAAATTACATTAATACATTATTAAACAAGGACACATAATAATACATTTCGAGCAAAAATTATCAAAAGTGGCACAACACAACAACTCAAAAAACCAAATGCTCCATTTACACCACATAATAACCACATATGTCAAACTAATTCCAACAACGTCCCGCAGGGGGTTGTTTGTGTGAAGCGAAAAACACCCACAGGCTGAAATGATCAAATTTGTCAGGCAGTTTCCGCTCATACCCGGAATCTAATTTTCTTTTTCTCGCGCTAACTCTCAGCCCCTGTTAGCGGTGACAGCACCCACAGCCTGTGCCACGTTGTGCGAGTGAGGCGGGCTGGCGCGGGGCAGACCGGTGCTCCGCAGTGCTGTGAAAGTGCAGCGGCACAGCAGCCGCCGCAGGTTAGAAAGATGTGATTCATTAATCAACACTCCCTGCAGGGAATAACGCTGCCTGCTGGCACCGCCTCGCTCTCTCTCTCCATGCTCCGACTATCTACTGGACAAACAGCACAATAGTTTGCTGTATACATAAGGGTGCGCGTGTATCAGCCCACTGGTATGCATTGCACTTGTAATTAAACACTTACACAAACACACCCGCACATCAACATAAATATTCATACTTGTTTTGCCTGAGCTTTGTCTCCCGAGGCTTATCTGTGATGGAATGGCCTCGGTTTGGGGACTGACGAGGGTTGGAGGATAATTAGTTGAAAGGGGGTTGGGAATTTTTATCTGAAAGCTGCAGATTTCTCTCGCAGTCCTGGCCTCTTTGGTCAGCCATTTACATTCACTTCCAATTTTCATTTATGTAGCAACTGGGGTTTTATTAATCACTGTCAGCCATAATAGGGCCTGAAGTGGCCAGTAATTGCTGTTTGTAGTGTTATGTGTGCAACATTATACAGGTCCCCGGTGTTGCTCTATAAAGGTGAGAGGACCTTTAGGGGATGTGTGCTTTTGCTCTGTGATGTTTTACTGCTTGATAAGACGTTCAGAAACAGGTTTCCTTTACTAAATCCTCATTCAGATAACAGCAGATGAAAATGTGTGTTATTTACACCATTCACTCTGGTTAGCGGCTTCCTTTGAGGAAACAAGCAAAGCCACTCCATGGATGCTTCCTATCAATACACTGTGGATGAGTGTCCGGCTCGGAAAAACTTGCACATGCCGTTTAATTCCCAAAAGGTTCCCGGGCTCTTCTTAAGTGCTGCTTTAACATCTTGAGTAACCATGCAGTCTGGCCCATCGAGCCCTCTGATAGACATTTTAAGAGCACGGTCTTGCTGGGATTAGAGATAAAAGGTCATATCTGTGCTGCCAAAACACTGTTTGATGCAGCACGGCTCTCACATCGACCTATAGCAAACAGCATTAATGGAGGAGGCAAAGAGCCGAGGAAAATAGTTCCCTCTGCAGGCTGGAAAACGAGTCGCTAAGGATACGCAACCAACTATTAAAAGAAACATGAGAGCAACTGCTCGACAATGTTCACATACTGTTTCTGAAAGGAGAAATACACATAACAGCTGATTCAGAGTGTATTTGGCACAGTGATGCTGAACAGAAGGGATTTTTAAACAATGGTCAGTTCCACCACAAACCGCCTTTTGAATCTGGTCGACAAGGAAAAACAGGCTCATAAATTAAAAAGGGCCCGACTTAAGACTGCTTCAGCAACACATCAATCGTACTATATGTCCTGTCAGACACCAAGGGGTGTGCCTCTGTGTCATTTGATTTGTGAGACCCACCACTTATTTCAGATTAGACCTGCTTTAAAGGGAAAAGAAAAATCCATATTGAAGCCCCCGAAGGACGCAGGACCGTTGCCAGTCATCACGGCAGGGCACATAAGTAGCAACTCCACACCTCTCTGCATGTCCTCCATCCATCATAACATTATCCCAGTAGGTCAGGACCCTTTTCATAGTGGGAACAGGTCTGTCCTACTGGGAGCCACTTACTTCATTGTCATATTTCAAAGATACATCCACACAACATACGTGGCCACCAGGAGAATACTCTGGGTTTTATGAATTAGCATTTAAACTCTGCAAATGAGATAGTGGGCGGACATGGGAGAGACGGAGGGAGTAGAGGAGTGAAGAAATATATTAGCGCATGAAGAAAATTATGGAAATTTTGATTAAGGTTCAACATATGGGCATCATTTAGGGAGGTTTCTGGCTCCCTTAAAATAAGGCTGCATTAGGTAAACACTTCAGAGGAAAAGAGGATTGAAGCGTGTCTCTGTTCGTGCACGTCTCTGTTCGTGCACGTTAGTGTGCACGTCTCGTCTCGTGTGCATGTGTTGCCTGTACTTCAAATACTTCAGGGAGCAACAGAGGGGGGGCTTGAGCGCGCCTTGTTTTTTTCTCTGCACACAGCATCCGCACACTTGACTGTGGCTCAAACTAATTACCTGTAGAATTCACAACATTATTTCACAGCAACTAATGGCTGTTCTTAATATGCCCGTAATTAGCCGTCAATGGGATGTAATTGACGGTAACAACAGCAGGATTGAACCTTAAGGAAGAGCGAGGAGACGGGTTTGCGGGGGAAATTAGTGGCCGTAAAATCCGGAGTTTTACAACCGAAAATATTGATATTCTCTCTGCTCTGTGGTTATTTTCTTCGCCAGTTCTCCAACACCATTCGTTCTAATCTGCAGTGATTTTGAAGTGGCCCAGTTCTAGGGGATGATGCCTAACAAGGCTATCTTGCATCATCCTCTCATCTACACAGGAGACCCTCCCCAACACTATTTTATCTTCCTTTTCCTATAGTATCTCTTTAATGGAGCAAAGTGTTACTCGAGTATTACTTTATCTTCATCTTCTTCCCCTCCTCTCTCTGCCATTGTCGATTTCTTCCTCAGGCTCCCCCCCGCTCCCTCTCCCCTCATCTTTCCCTTCTGTCCAGCTCCTACAGCTCCTCTTCGCAATGCAGCAGCTTTCTCTCCCCTCTCTCACAGTCTGTTCAGCCGCACACACTCGCCGCCTCGTCCCATTATTTATTGATCAGGGATCGAGGAGGTGGCAGAGGAGGGGGCTGTATGGGGTCTGACAGGAGGCTGAGCAGTATTTCCATAAAGGATATTTAAGGCCATTGCCTCCCAGTTGCTCATCCACCATCCCTGGAAGACATACTGTGGGGTCACAGGGCACGGTGAAAGGACAACCCAGTCCTTATGAAATATGGACAGCTTATAAGAGTGGCAATAAGGGGCCAGCAGGGTGATGGGGGTTATAAGGGGCTTTACTGAGGGTTTTAAAAGTGGGGGTGGTACAAATATAAATCTATAAGAAAGACATTTAGATCTTATATTCATTCGCATCTAAGTAGTGGAACACACTCTCTCCTCATTCACTCCTTCTTTCCCTTACACAGTGGCAATCAGACTGGTTTAAGCGAGCCCCCCTTTCCCCTCTGAATAAAGGACAAATGGTGCACCTGGGCAGCCTGGTCCGGGGAGTGCTAAAATTGAAGTGACATTGTGTGTCATTAAATTCCTCCACACCACCGCAGACTCTGCTGATTCAAAAGGTGTGTGTGTGTGTTCTTGGAGTCCTGCAAAAAAGGTCAGAGATGGCACCGCAGTCTCTTGTCAGCATTTGCGGCGAGCGGTGTGGCAGGAGAGAGAAAAGGTTAGTAGTATCTTTTCATTTGGGCTTTTTCAGGAAATAACTGGGGAAATGAGGCTCTGTTTCACGGCTGTCTTCACAGCGCTGCGCACAGGGAGAGGAGAGAGAGAGACAGGCGGTGAAAAGAAGAAGAAGAGGACGTGCAGTGGGATGCAAAGAGTTGCAGGAGAGACTGTTGACATCTGGTGGAACTGGTCCAAGGTGTGAGTGCTGTTTGGTGTGGGGGCATGTGTGCATGTGTGTGTGTGTGTGTGCCAGAGCACTGCCTCAGCGACTGACACCAGCCACTGCAACATGACACAGATGCCAGGAAGCAGACAGACATGCTGAACAGGGAAATACAGAGGATCATGAGCAGAGGGCGACTGAGGTTGACTAATACTCAGAAACACTAACTAAGCACTCCTGCAGTGAGTAGAGAGAGGACTCAACACAAACACTGACTCATGAGGTGATGAGCTGGAGCTGAGGTGAGTTAAGGGGAAAAAAGGGCCGTTGGGCAAACTTGGGGATAAACGCAGAGAGAGGCTGCATCCACATGACTATAATAGTTTGAAAATGCATCAACTCTGCTACAGACACGCCTGGAAGTCCACTGTACTCCAGAGTCTTAGAGCCGCTAAATTGGAAACGTTTGGAAAAACAGCTGGTCCCGTTTTAGGCCTTAGCCTCGGTTACCAGTGTAGAACGCAGCATGAGTTACTACAACTACAGTTGCTGACCCAGTTGTCTTTGCTTATTTTAAGGCATCGCTTGTGTGGACAAAGATCCTTTTAGTTTGAAAGTATGGATGTAGCCAGAGACTGTGGTAACAGAGATCAGAAAAAATTGATACAGGCCAGGCTGCATCAAGATCTCTCACTCACTTTCTGAAAGGTTTTCCTCTGTAGTTGATATAAATGATCTATTGGCCACCATTTAGCAACACTGCATGTTAATCATTCATCGCCGTAACCATTCAGGATGAGCAAGGCTGTTAGCTGGCTAACCAACCTGTGTGAGACAGAAAGCCCAGGGCTCCCTGTGGGACCCGCTGGAATGGAGAACAGCGCAGGTTCACCCCATGAACATTAATCACACTGGCCTAGTTCCCGATACAAAGTACAAATATGAGTGGAGTTAAGGTGCGGAGTGTTCAAAAGAACTGCATGTACGTGTGTGAGAGTACAAAAGGAAGTGAAGTGCATATACAGACACAAACATGAATTATGGTAATTCAAGTTCAAGTGTCACATTATTAAATTCCTCCCACATAGCTCCAAACAAAGACGATGCTCAGGTGAACCACCGGCAGCAGTTCAAACACAATGAACTCACCATGTTACAAACACAAAGCTTTCTGCAAAGTGTGCAACATAGTATCATAACAATGTATACATTATTTATCAATGTGCATTATCTCTAGGCTGCCACAGATGAAGCCAAAAATGAAGCCAAAATATCCCAGATACAGGCGCCACCATCTTGTGCTCCCACGGATATATGTGTGCAACCTTTCTCGAGTCAGTCTACGGTTTTATAGCATCAAATAACTTATTAAACCCAAATGTACTGGAAAAATGAACACTTGGACAAACCATCAAAATGTATGAAACATGACTTTTTAGTTCCGTCTATGTCCCATCAACTAAAAGGGAGGAGACAGAGTCTACTGCAGCCAGCCACCAGGGCATGATGAATACATTTTGGGAGCTGTCGTCCATTCTTAAATAAAGTCTATAATCTGGAACATAATGAGCAGACACTGATTAGCATGGAAATGGATATAAAGCCGTAGGTAAAGGATGTTTTGACACTTCCCCTCCCAAGAATTAAATCTAACCACAACCTCCACTGCCTGCAAAGACTCACACTACTTTTAAGAGCCATCTTTTGGAGTCTACACTAAATGAGCATCTGCTAGTGAAAAGATATGATTTTGGTGGAGTGTCACATTTAAGTTTATGACTGCGCTAGTTAAAATCTTACAGTCCAATAAGACAGTAACGCAGAACTGTTGAGAAGCCAGAAGCTGCCACCGGTGTAAATCTGTCGCTGTCTGAATTTGCAAAAAGCCCGAGCAGCATCCCAATCACGCTACTTTGTGTGTGTGTGTGTGTGTGTGTGTGTGTGTGTGTGTGTGTGTGTGTGTAGAGTGTCAACGCTGACAGAGAGCAGACAGAGAACACGACAGCATTAACTGCAAGCAGGGGACCTGTCACCTGAAAACAAGGGAAGGAGGGGAAGGGGAAAAGAGAGAGTACAAGGGAATGCAGAAAAATAAGGAGAAAAAAGGCAGAGGAAAGATGAATTGAATGAATGGAGAAGTATAGAGACAACTGCCATGAGAGAAAAATAAAAAATATGGAGAAACACAACAAGGAAAATAAGGATAAAGACAACAGCAGGCCATCTGGTGTGTGTGTGTGTGTGTGTGTGTGTGTGTGTGTGTGTGTGTGTGTGTGTGTGTGTGTGTATATATACTGAATGAAAGGGCTCTTAGTTTGTTAGCTGTATGTTTATGAGCATTCGGCTCAAATAGCCTCTGCGGGGAAAAAGAGAGGAAACCATATCGCAGGCGCTGGACATGGTCACTTCTGCAATATTATACAGACACCCACACACACACAGAGAGTTCAAACAAACACACACTTCCGCTGTTCCCTTGGGAAGCCACCTCAAACAAATGGTTGACCTGTGAGTGGGTCTGTGTGTGTGTGTGTGGTTCAGACGTTTATCTTCACAATGTCTCGGTAATAAACAGTAACAGCTGCAGTCGGTCCTAATTAAATACCTGTGCATCTGTTCCTGGATCCGTCTCGCTCCTCGTGTGGTGCGTGTGTGGTGCGTGTGCGGTGCGTGTGAGTCTGTGCATGCGTTGGTGTTACATGCAAACGTTCACAGCTTTAAAAAAGTGCTCTTACAAAGTAGCCCTTCTTTTATTTCATCCCTCGAATTGATATAACAACGTATAATTAGTTTAAGCGCCACTCGATTGCATTTTTTTTTTAACGCGGCATCGTAAAAGCTATGACCCACAATCGGTGTGACCTTGACTTTCAACCAGTTGTGCAGCCATTACTGTCATCATTACCATCTATAACAGCGTGAACAGAAAAGAGTAAGGGTGGTTATAAAGACAGAGCGGAAGAAGAGAACTAGGCTGAGGGTACAGGACGTTAATCACTTTTTGGAACTAGATGAGAGAAAATTTCCGACGAGGAAGAAAAAGCGAGTGCCTCTGTTGTGATGATGAAGACGACGATGATGAAAGACCACTCAGAGACTGAGCTCTTTGTGTGTAATCAATAGCGACCAATGTCCAGTTTCTAACTATGTCAGTCTGTCTGTGTTCATTCAGCGCTTCACCTTCCCTCAGGCCGAGTCTGGCCCTAAATTGAGGTCAAATGTCACAGATGAGTGTGTGTGAGTGTGGGTCAGGACGTCCTACGCCAACACGCACAAAAACCACATGAGAAGAGGCCGACGCGCACAAAGATGTCCAGCTCATCACGCCTGGGGGGACAGCGGTACTTACCCCTGTTAAATATTTACTGGCACTGCTGTCATCACGTTCATAATCACATGAAATAACCATCTGTCCGTTCTCCATCATGTCATAAAGCGGTGCAGTAGGATATATAGCATCTATATTATATATGTTGCCTTTCTTTGACCACTTCTCCTGATGTTTCCTGTATTTTTAAACACAAGGCACCTTGACCCTGGTCACCAAGCTTGTTTAACAGCCGCCTGTCCAATGGCAGAGCTAATGAAGACGTCTGAGGTGGAACAGCTGACATCCAGAGAGTCATATATGATCATGGTATACACAGGACCAGTGCAACCACTCAATTACTCAGCCGACACACTCCATTGTTTGGATAATGGTAGAGACAAGTCATGCATGCATAAAGGCAAAGGGTGTGGGTGTGTGTGGGTGTGTGTGTGTGTCAGCCAGCCACCGCCCCAGGGGTGACACTTGGGGGCAATCATTCTCTCCACCGCATTGTGTTTAACCTCTGACCTCTCACAGTGATACAGTGTCAGAGTGCTGAATATGTCTAGACCTCTTACTGATCGCTGGGTTCAGGAGAAAAGATTCGGCCTCAGGACATTACTGACGGAGATTTATGAATCAGAGAGGACAGTGGGAGAAGGGACTGTGTTGTTGTTGTTGCAGTTCTGCTCTGGGAGGTAAGAGAACCTGAGTGAGTTTATTTCTTTAATTACATTAAAAGAGTAATTTTAGTAATTTTCGAAAATGTCATGTTCTTCAATAAAGGTATTCATCAATTAACATTGAATTGAATGAAACAGTTGCAGCTTCAGCTTCAAGCCAAATCAATTCAATTTAAAAAACAACTCTACTCAGTAGGAATTTAATCAAACGGTGAGAAATTAATCAAATACAAATTTGGTATAAAGAAAGAACTTTGCGTTTCTATCAAACTCTGGCAAACACAAAAACTGTCCTAATTGGATAAGAAGATGGGTCGTAGGTGTTATACGAACTGACAGCAGGGATCCTGAAACGTGAAACCAGATCTTTGATAATCTCCCTCCTGTGTTTAGGTCATCTGTGTTGTGTCAACACAAGCTAATGTGTGTGTGGTGCGTAAGGGGGGGGGGGGACGGACCTCTCGGGATCAATAGTGTCATGTGATTAGACATATGCTCGGCTCGTTATTGGCTTGTGTCATTAATCAAAACGCACTTGACTCCAGGAGTCACTACAAGATACAAAATTGGGGCTTGTCCCACAAACATTATGCCATAATGTGTGTGTGTGTGTGTGTGTGTGTGTGGTCTATGTATTACTAACGTTGTGGAAATCTAAATGTGTTCTGAACTAGGAGCAAGTCCCCACAATGTAAACCATTCAATTCAAAGGTGGACACATGTCCTGACGAGGACATTACAGTGTGTGTGTGTTTGTCTTTCTAAGGTTGTGTGTGTGTGTGTGTGTGTGTGTGTGTGTGTGTGTGTGTGTGTGTGTGTGTGTGTGTGTGTGTGTGTGTGTGTGTAAGTAAGGTGATCCTCTGGTTATTATTTCTGTTACAGCAGACAAAGGGAACTAGTGAATCAAAGGATCGACTATCAGAAGGTCCTATTATTTCAAACACACAACAGCTGCTTTCCAGGGACGAGCACTTTGCCCTATGAAGCACCTCTCCCTCATGTATTGAGGTCTTGAGAGCCTGCCGGGGGGGTGGGGGGGTTATGAAATATGGCGGGTGCTAGTTAGCCTAGTTTGCCTTAGGGAAGCTCTCTACTGCTCTTATCCCATTCTCCACTCCGTCGTGGGTTGTTGTGTATCCTAGACCAGTCGATACTCCCACCCCCTCCCTGGAGGGGAGCATTCCTAAAATATGCATGAGTTTATGAGCTGGGAATGTACCACTGCAGGCCTTTAGGGCTTTTCAAGGTGGTGGAATATCTAAAAGCTAAGTGAGACCATCTTTCCAGGATTAAGGTTTGAGGGCTTTCCATCTTCCTTCTAATACCCTTTTACTGTTGCCACTCTCATCTTTCACTTCCTTTAACTCCTTGTTTCCTCGACACCACCCAGACACACATATGGCCTCTATACATATAAATCAGTCCTAAATCCTCAACCACTGGGGCAGGTCTATCCACAGATCCAGCCGGTTTCTTGTAATGACACAAAGTCCCATGTGCTTTGTACAAAGCTTAGATTTGAGTCACTCCACCAGGAACTGTACAAACCCACTGAGTACTGTAAAAGAAGATGTATTTTGATCAGAAGCTAGGGTCTCGCTCCACTTTTTAGAGCCTTGTGAGGGTTCTTAGAGTTTAACTGGGCAGGTTTTTTAAAAAGGTAAGGGAAATAAGGGGGTGGGATGGTGAACGGGGAGGCAGAGATTTGGGTCAATGAATGTTTGATGAGCACAAATGGTCGGTTGTGTGACCCAGCTGCTGGGGACCAGGTGGGCCTCACACACAGCTACTGCAGGACACACAAAACAAAGACCAACATTTGGGCTTATGTTTCCCAGCAGGATACAAAACACATCTTTTTTTATTAAAGTTAGAGAAAATGTATTCTGTCCCTAAAAAATATATATATAATAATATATTGTTACTTCTTTCCCATCCACTCAGAAAAAGTTGAGGATTAAAGTCTTGTCATGCCTAATGTGCACTGTCTGCAATCCCTCATATTCAAAACTGGGTCTCGGTGGCAGAGCATCGCCGACACAAATCACCGCTCAACAGCAAACGTGGAATAAAGAATCAGACGAGAGAGGGATAGATGGATGGATGGAGAGATAGATAGAGGGAGGACAGCCACAGCTGATGGAGGATAGAACCCCCTGCTTACCGGCACATTAATCACTCACATAAAAAAAAAAAAAGCAGGAGCGAAGGCAGACAGGACGACGCTGAAGCCACAACACTCTACGCGCCGTTCCCAGAAACATAATCAGCACCACAGAAATGTGAAAAGAAGGTTTGCTTATATAAGACATGGACGGAATTTTTACTTTTCAGTTACCTCTCACTTCATCTTATCAAATCCAGCCCTCCTACTTCTTCTCCTCCAAATCTTATCCCCACACACACACACACACACACACACACACACACACACACACACACACACACACACACACACACACACACACACACACACACACACACACACACACACACACACACACCTTTCCTTATCCTCAATTCTCCTTCTGCTTGTCGCAACTTTATCTTCTCCCGCTCTGCATTCCTCCACCCACCTCTCCCTCCTCCTCCTCCTCCTTCCATCATAGACAATGATGCTTAGTGAATATTACCCTCATCCATTCTTCTTTTAAGTGCCGCCATTATGGTTACCAGATGCACTTATGGCTTTTCAGGCCCCATTGATTGGCACAATCAATACGTCATAGTAGGAAAGTTTGGAGACACTACATTAGAGCTCCCAGATGCTCTCAAAGCTTTAAGCAGTCGTTTGCATGGAGATGGTGCCAGTTCATAATCTTAATGGTCAACAGCAGGTGTGTTGGGGTGGGAGCTGAACGCCTTATGGCAGCTTCCAGTATCCTGAGGATTTTATTTTTCCGTATAGATTTACTACAATCAGCATGTGAGACATAATTCTTTCTTGAAAGGCTTTGCCACTGCCATTAATGTATTAATGTCTTAGCTAGTATTATAGTAGATTTTTATAATGACAAACCACAACATAGCAAAGATGCCACAGTTCTTGCTTCTATAATTGAAACAAGTGCAGCAAAATAGTGAGCAATGCATCTTTGTGAGACTCACATGGTGGTTTTGTTCGTACTCGAGGGGGATTTTTGTTTTCCAGGAGGACAACAAGCTCTTATCTCAGAGATGGAGATGCAGCATTCAGACACAACAACTCAGCAGACTTCATGGGAATATAAAAAACAAAATCACAACATTAAATAATGCAGCTTATGTTTAGTTCCCTGAGCTTTCCTTGTTTGGTAGTGCAGCAGCTTCTGACAAGATCTTTTTTTACTTGGATTTGAGTTGTACATGAAAGTCTTAAAGGAATAAACTGGACTTCACATTGAAAAGAGACATGATCTGTCAAATCCTTTCTATAATTTCTGACTGTAACTTTGTTTGAATTAATTGTTCACACGTCCTGATTAGTATCATCTGCTATAGCCTGTAGTCTACTATAGTTTTCACCATGGTTACTATAAACTCGCTCCACACTGAAAGCGTACAACATCATTTGTGAATTAACAACCCCAGAATAAGAGCCTCTACTGTCGAGCACTTGCACTACACCACGCCGCAAATGAGCTCTGATTGTTTTGCTATCTTCTTACTGGCCGCCGAGCTAATTTGCCGTGTCAGGCCCACAATCAGGCCGAAGCAGGTGACTTGGGACTGAATGGGCGCACAATGGGATGGAGCTCGGGTCCCAGATAAGAGAATTAATATTGATTACACATACGTGACAGACAGATTGTGTCCAGGAGTCGCCCGGCTCGGCTCAGTCGCGCTGGTGAAATGCCTCGAGGAAGAAGGACGATCGACCAAAAGTTCATTTATTCAAGTCCTTCAGTTCATTCAGTTGTAACTTTTCTAGTGATTTTATGTAGTATTTTCTTTTAAAGCGATTAAGGGGACAAATGTTCTTTCCCCAACTTTTCTGCATTCTCATGCTGACTGTCACAACACGTACTAATTCACCATTTGTCATTCAGTCCTTATTCCTAGCTATTAATTAATTTTCTTGCAAATGTGCTGCTGATGCTGTAAAATAAAAGCCAAACGCCAAAAGTACTCAGCTATTTGCTGACTCATTTGCTTCACAGACACTGAGATTACATGAAAATGCTCCATCCATTTTCCCTGCGGCAAATAAAGCTGCCGACGACGTCCACGCGGAGTCACCTCCTCACAGATGAGGCATTAATAAAAGCTCTCACACATTCAGTCTGGATGCTATAACACCCAAATATAGATCTGTGTGGCTGTGTGTATGTTGATGGGTGCGTGAGTGAGAGACAGACGGAAAGCGCTAAGAGCTATAACAGTGGGAGTGTTGTACAGGCTCAAAGCCCTGTGCCTGCTCCTCTAATTCAGCACACACACTGCACTTTCAGCAGATCAATGATCCCCCAGTGCCTTGCACACACACGCACACAATCTCTCCTCACATCCACACATATACGGCGCACAAACTCTCACACACATACATTCAATCTTCCTCATCCTCCCATCGTTCCTGCTCCGTTTCTCGTATATAGGTGCTCTCATACAGCCCCCCTCTGTTTTTTTTTTCTTTCCATCCCTCCTTCTCTCTGAAGCCCTGAGCAATTACTCTTCGAGACTCGAGAGAAGACCAGAAGAGAGAGAGAGAGAGAGAGAGAGAGAGAGAGAGAGAGAGAGAGAGAGAGAGAAGGATGGAAAGAGATAGATGCAGAGCGAGGGAGAATGGAAAATTGCCTGTCACTTGACTGCAAGAGTCTTTAAAAGCAGGAGCACCTCAAAACATCTGCTCCTCAATGACCGGGGTCAAGGTGTCAGGCAAGAGTGTGTGAGTCTCATCTGTGAAATGTGTGTGTGTGTGTGTGTGTGTGTGCATGTGTGTAGCATGAGGTTAAGGGGAGTGTGTGTCTTTTAGCATGGGGGGGTCACAGCAGTATGACACAACATCATTTATTCATTGGGGAGGGTCATGTGTGTGTGTGTTACAGCTGGGTTGCACATGCTCTCCACACAAACAGACACACACACACACACACACACACAGCACTTCTGGAGAACAGACCAAGTTCTGTCGACCAGCTGTAGCTTCCTCTCTGCACGACAAAATACACACTCACACACACACTACACAACAACAGTGGTGAGATAAAGCAATATAGAATAATAGTCACAATATACCGGAGAGAATTTATAACCGGGAATACGACTTACTCCAGTGTGTGTGTGTGTGTGTGTGTGTGTGTGTGTGTGTGTGTGTGTGTGTGTGTGTGTGTGTGTGTTTTTGCAGTGTCCGGGTCTTCACTAAGCTCTCAGGTTGATCCATTTAAAACACAATGGAGGATTACATTCTCATCTGGCCACTGGCTCCAGCCTGCACAGACAAACACTGCGGCTCTAATACTACCTTGGCACACAGTGTGTCTGTGTCAAAGTGAGTGTGCGTTTTCATATTTTATGCAAACAGCAAAGGTTACAGCAGAAGACTGTGTGTGTGTGTTTGTGTCTCTCAGGATGTACGTGTGTGTGTGTGTGGGTGTGCAGGAGGCTCAGGCCTGTCATAGCAAGGACAGGTTGGAGGGATAAGACCCCTCTCCAGTGTGGAGTGCTTGTGAATTGGTTTTGGCTCGGGGCTAAATCTCCTCACAGACACCTCTTCGTTTCTCTCCCCAAGACCAGAGAAGAGACTGCTTTCACTCAAGCCTCACACACAACGCATCCAATTCACTGTGATTTGAGCCAGTCCTTGGCCAAACTGCAGATGTGTATATGTACACACACACACAAACACACACAAACACAAAGAAACACATGAAAACACACACGCAATATTTCTCTCTGTCTCTATCTCCCTCTCTTTGCATTTCTCTCCCCACTATCTCGTTGCCACAAGCGCCACTTATTTTTCAAACAATAATGAACCCCCCCCAAAACAATGACCCCTCTCCCATCTATTCAAGCCTGCAACTCATTCTTCCACAACAGCTTAACCATAAACCACAGCTCACACACACACACACACACACACACACACACACACACACACGCACACACACACACAGCAACCATTCCTACATACACAAGCCCCCCCACTCAGACATCGACAGTTGCAGTCTGTCCATCCTGCAATATTGAGGCCCCTGATTAAACCAGTGCTTATTGGTAATTAAACACTGTGCTTTGTGTCAGTATCCAGAATTCTGTAAAGCACTCCACGTCCCCACCACCGCACCCACACCCTCCCCACATCCACTGGCACGGTGCCGTCCCCTCCTCTCCTCTTTTTCTGCCTTTCAGGGGGCCGCAGGTGGCACAATTGGCAGTAATGTGTTCTAATTGTTGGCAGCGCTGCCCGGGTAAAGATACGTAGTGGGGAGCTGGAGCTTGGCTGGCGTACAGCGGGAGACAGGAGGGGAGGGAGGGAGGGAGGAAGGGAGGAAGGGAATGTAAGGAGGAGAAGGGGAAGGTAAAAAATATAAGGAGGGAGGGGAGGAAAGAATTGAAGATGTATGGAAAATGATGGAAAAAGAAGGATGGAGTGGGGAAAAAAGATAGCACAGAATCTGAGGGGGGGAGGTAAGGAGTTGGTATGAATAACGCCAAAAAACGAGAAGCACTAAAGTGGGAATTCAGTGGGAGACATATAAACCAACAGAGGATGCTGTTCCTGACGTGTCCAAATGTTTCCTTCGCTGTTGTTGTTGTTCAGGCAGCTTGGAGAGAGGCTCCCCAGGGTTGAGGCTTAGCTGTAACTGCAGCAGAGACAGACACAGTGTAAGCTGCTGGCTTCATGTAGTAACAGAGAGGTTAGACACAGGACGGAGTCGAGGCACAGCTCCAGACCACATCAACTCAGGGGGTTTCCCCCAATTCATTCTACGTATTCAGAAATGTTGATGAGAGAGTGGAGAGTGAGTTGAACCTGAGGCCAGTGAGATTGTAAATAATCCAAGGACATTTTGGTTATATAGCCACACTTATTATTTTCCACACACTTGGTCTAAAGTTTAAACGTGGAGAAGCAGCTTTTAGTCACTACGAGTCTAAGGATGCTCCATCCAAGTGCATTTAACTACACTATTTTATAAGGTCATATCAATGTGTTTTATTCTATTCTCATTCTATTACTATACACACGCTCTGTTTAATTTATTTATTCATTTTCTCCCTCCATTTATCATTATCTTGACTACATATATATCATATATTAGAAAATCCATCCAGGTCAAAAAGCTTAGTAGTATATCTGTAGTTTCTTTTCCAAGAGGCAAAACTCCAATACCATGAATGCAATAATAAGAGTCATGGTTCATTCAGATTATTTTTTTCCCAAGTGGTGGCTTTGCTGTGTGCGTGTGTGTGTGTGTGAGTAAGCTTGTAAGAATGACTCAGCAGCTCTCCCATGGTGCAACGGCACCTGTTCCTTATTTCCCATTGACAGGTGTTGCCATCCCCCTGCATGTTGTTAACGTGGGCTAAATCAGATGGAAAGGCAGAGTGACAGCCGTTGAACACACAGAGATACACTGTGAGACAGTGAAAAACTAAAATAGTCTGTTCAGACAAGTCTAGAGATTTCACTGTGGTGGCAAACATACTATATGATGTTTCTACTTTAATATTCAAAAATGAATATCTGACATAACATGGCTCTAAGCCTGTTGTGATACACGACAGCCCCAAAACAAGGGGATGGGACTGGTCTGCTCCCACCAAGCAACACATCTAGTGATCAAACTTTAAATTGCGTGGACATGCTGTATACAAGGCTGTCTTATCTCTAAAGGCAGACAGGGCTGCTTCACATGCAGCTACGTTGACAGTCACACACCCAATCACGGTTATCTTCCTGGCTTTACACACACATACATACACAGGCACACACACACACACTCCATGTTTCCTGGCACATTGTACACATGCACACCGCAGGTGTGCACACACAACCACACTGAACCTCTGTCTCTTTGCACTGGTGCCACAAGCTGCTGGGTCATCTCCATGCAGGTGGAAATGTTCAGAGGACACTAAAATCCACTGGCATGTAAAGTGCAGAGAGCTTTTGAGAAAACACGCTACAGTGCAAGGCGCTGCTGCTGCATCGCCATGGCAACGGTGAAGAGCGCATGAAGTGCTGGAGTCAGAGTCTCAAGGTTACTCAATCTATTCATGTGTTAATAATACCACTCCCTTATGAAAGGAATATTACATCCCTTGTAAGAATGATGAAAATACATATCTGATCTTTCCATCCAGTGTAGCTGTTCATTGAACATGGAGAACCTGCCATCAAGGTTAAGACAAGGAAATGAACCGCACGTATCTTGGTTTCATTAAGAGAGACTCAAGTTGAAGAGGCCTGATTTCAGACTGTTACGTTGGCGTACTATTTCTGGCATGGCCTATTTAAATGGGACAAGATTGGTCAAAACTATCAATGTGTGTTCTCCTCGGAATAGACAGAGCTGGAAAAAGACTGAGAGAAAGAGAGCAAGGTGGAAATGGTGGCGTCTTAAACCACCAGAAACCGATGGGGATGGTTCGAGTTGGGACACAGACGGGATGTTTACAGGAGGAGAAGGAAGTGAGAAGAGCCAAAATACATCAAAGCATTAGCAGCTTTTCATGGTCTGAATGAGTCCCATCTTTTTTCCCCATGTGTCCGTGTCAGAGGTCAAGCAGCAGGTGAGCGACTGGCACTGCACTGATGTCTGTCGTGGCGGGGTTAATGAAGCCCGCTGTGATTTGAGCTTTCCACCTGATCCATGTTTGGACACATACTGTATGTGGCCCAGGAGAGACGGTGACAGTTGTGCTGACAAATGGCGTTCTGCGTAGATTTAATGAGGGGAAAAGCAGGTGTACAGAGAGGCTCTCTGTGCAGGCCTCAGATGAAATTGATTGCCTGTTCGTGTAATATATGCAGGCTCATATAATTAAAATAACAGATATAGAAGTTGTATAGAAGTCATGCTACCAGAGTGTCATGCTAACAAGGTGTTTTAGACAGAGACATACAAAAATGGATCCCCTCTGCAGACACTTCACATGTATGTGTTACATAAAACGGTATTGCACATACATAATTAACATGTTTATGCACACAGCCGTTTATTATATTCATCTAAAAAGCTTCTTTTTTTTAAAAAGCTAAATATGGCAAGCAGCACCATATTCCCTTTACTTTAAATAATTAATTGCCAATGAGCTTCATGTGAGAGAAAAATGAAAGTAGAACTTAAAGCTGAAAGAATAATGCTAAACAGGTTATAATGCAATGATCTATATGTTGTAAAGGCAGGAGGGTGATGGCTGTGTCTAAAAAGGCAGCAATGAAATTAAGAAGTCACTGTCTCGTTCTCTACAGAAGTTATCATTTACAACTTCTCCATTTCCCTTTGTTTCTTCCATTTGGTTTACAGATGAGGACAGACTATAATGTTTATGAATATATCTGTGCTCTATAGCCTGGTCTACAGCAGCCTCTACCTCTGCAGTGTTACAGTGTTCACTGACCCTCGACAGAAGCGCTGCAGTGCCAGCACAGCCCTCTGTGCAGTAAATTTAGGACATTAAAAGAGATTATGTTAACCCAAGAGAAATGAAAACAAGAGTAAACAGTCTCCGCTGTAATACATTTAGACCCTCCGGCCAAATAATTGTGGCAAATTCAATTACATGTGAAGAGCTGGAGGGACTTGGAGCATTTCATTTGTTTTGACAAAGACTAAATTGAATTTGCGGTTGGATTCTTACGCACAAATAGGAAAAATCTCCACATTTATTTTGAGGTTACTCATTGAAGTGATGACATAAGCAATGTGCACAAGGTGTGAGCTTTGCTCCTGTAACCAACGTCTCGACGAACGCCCACGGTGCTGCTGATGCCAATCGCATCTCCAGTCACTGTCCATGGTGCTGATCTGACAACCTCACACAACAACTCAACCAGTTAAAGTTTCAATTTTAAAATGTGACAACTGCTTTCATGCATAGAAGATGAGCTATTAAAGCAATTCTTGTTTACATGAGTGGTCACGTGACATACTTTATCAGGTGTATTAGAATGGACGCGGATTAAAACGTGTGACAGAGATCGTTTTAGTTGAAAAACGCAGGTTTAAAAAAATAGTAGTATGGATCAAGTCTTAGTTTCAAGTCTTGTACTGTGACAACTTTGGGGTTTGATCATCTGGACAAATGTGTGTGCTGCAACTACCACTTTACAGTTAATTTTATAGGCATTTTAGCTTGAATATGTCTGTAAGAGTGAAGCAATATACAGTTCACTTGGTTTCTTCCTCGGTCAAACCATCATCTGTCATCAGGCCCAGGATACTATTGGGCTTTTAGACTCTATCCTGTTTTATTTCTTAATAAAACTTTCCCTCTTCACTGAAGAATTGATCTAGTACACCATGATTTAAGAACCATTTTCTTATGAAGCCATGTAAACATAAAAAAAATAAACCTTGAATAAAAGCACAAACAAAAATGTTTTTAGCAGTAAAATGTTTAAAGATATTTTTGGCCTAATTAAGCAAACGTCGGCGGTGCGTATCAGAGCATGAACCACTAAGACGGGCAATTTCACTGCTCTCTCTTCTCTTCTATAAACTATTAATTGATCTCCAGAGACGAGTGCTGTTCAAACTGTTCAGAAATATAGTGAAGACTGCACCACAACCTTTAACAGAGAGTGGGACACAACCCCATGGGTAAAAAGCAGCCAGTGTGGACAGCGTCTCTGAAATCAGAGACGTTGTCTCAGCACTGCTTAATGACTTCGTTATCACATTTTTGGATGTAACTCCAGAGTTGTCAAAGGATGTCGAGTTTATGTGATGGCTTCAAACTTTTAACTTTAATTGAGAGTAAATTATATTTTAGTGAAACTTGCTCAAAACGTAAAGTGGTTAGAAAAGCAGAAGTTAAAACCCTTCACATAATTCAATAAATTCAAAATATACTTACAACAACAAACCAACCACCATCACTACTTTGACTAATTTGGTTGGTGATTCTAATGATTTAAAATTCAGATGTCTCTCCACTTATGTATTATTAATAAGGACTAGGAGGTTCCATCAGTGCTGTGCTGGTCCCTGTGTTTCCCCTGCATGTGAGTGTTACATTATTAATGATGTTACAGTATACCATGTTGTCCCTATGTTGTCGAGCTCTATGCGCTGGAGGGGATTGGTGTTTTATCAGTAAAAGAGTGAACACTAACCTCGTTCATGTTTGATTGAGATTTGTTTATGTGCATGAGTGAGATTATAATTCCAGCTGTCGTTATGTGGGCTCAAACACCGAATCTATTCATATGTGTCTAACCCCTCACAAGCAACATCAGCAGCAGGTGGGAGGTAAACCAGTTCCATCTGCTAAGAGTAGCTTATAATGTGTGACAATGGTGGCGCTTAAAGGTCCACAGCTAGCCACTGTTACAAGTAACAGAAATGTCACACACATTTTCCTTACAAACGAATGCAAACATTCCCAGAATTTTGGCTCTTGTTTGTCTGAGGTTCCATTTTCCAGCACAGCGGCGAAAACAGGTCTAATAAGAAGGTGGAGTGGTGAAGGAAGCCATGATGTAACACACTGTAAACAACCGCAGCAGTGGAACAAATCACTGTTTGTTACAACACCATGGAAAGTAAACAGAGCTGGAGACCACAGGAGAGGCTGCGAGTTTCCGTTATGGAGATAAAGTGTGAGTGTGAGAGTGTGTGTGTGTGTGTGTGTGTGTGTGTGTGTGTGTGTGTGTGTGTGTGTGAGTGTGAGTGTGTGAGTGTGAGTGTGTGTATGTGCGATACAATTATTTGTGCGACTGACCAATTATAAATCATCCTGACAGTTTTGACCTTTGTGGTAACAGACATAAGAGTCTAAAATGAAGTAATCTATTACAGTATACAAAGTAGCAACAGCTTACCAAGGCACCTTTTTAACTTTTTAACCTTAATTCGGCTAAACTGTAAAGCAACGTCCAATTTTTAACTCATTCAAAAAGCACATTAGTTTTTCCACAGGCGTTTTCAACAGCCGTATCCTTTTTACCACATACAAAAGTGAAAGGGTAAATGAGAGCACCAGATAAAATAATAGCCACCTTGGTGAAGCTTACTAGCCAGAGTCAATAGCCACCTCATAACCTGCAAGCAGTGACTACACCAGCAAACCTCTAACATCCCTTTTTTCGCTATAGGTTGCACAAATGACTTTCCCAGTGTCTCTATCTGGTGTGACATGGCCCTAAAACTGAAAAAGCACATGAGTAAAAACTGTGTGATAGCTGGCAGAAATGTGGGTTGAGTGCAAAATACTAGAGGGGACAGGTCAAGAGAGGGTATTTTCATCTGTGTGGATGAAGGACAAAGTGAGGACACGACAAATAGACACAGATGAAACAGAGAGAGGTGGAAGGGTGGAAACTCCTGTGCCCCTCGATGAGTCAGCCCCTTTATGGTCGGCAGAGAAGCTCAGTGCATTATTCATCCATTACCAAAAGGCTACAGGAGAGGGAGTCCACATCTCACAGCTGCTGCACAAGAGTGAATATCACTCACACAAAAACAGGCATAAAAGTGTATATCCTCAGTTATCATAGTGAAATACTCAATTTAATATTTGCTAAAAATAAATTTGCTCCTCCTAAACTGTACATGATCAGACAAGTCTACGGTTCATCATAATCTACCATGGGACACACACACACACCTCAGCGATAAACAACGGAAGAAGAGTCCCAGTAGATCACAAAAGGGAATCTCGCCTCATTTGTGTGTGTGTGTGTGTGTGTGTGTGTGTGTGTGTGTGTGTGTGTGTGTGTGTGTGTGTGTGTGTGTGTGTGTGTGTGTGTGTGTACACGTGTTACTATACCTTATCTTATCATCATGCACATCCATCACAACAAACAGCTGAATAATTTAACATTACAAAATAAAGGAACATCCTTGGGCATGCTGACGAATAAGTGGCCTCATGAATGATGGACGAGACAAACCAAAGGGGCCACTCCGGTGTAAACAACTCTCATTCATTTTCCTGTGTGAAACTGGGTCCGTGTCCGTGTGTATGTGTGTCACACCTCTCCAGATATGGAGGGAAAACTACAAACACCAAGGTAAACACAAAGGTTCACAACCGTGGATATTATACAGGTTACAGCACAAAGCAGCTGGGAGTTGGGCCAAAGAATTTCCTTTAACACAACACACAATGGCAGTGATGATGCGTGAATGTAAAGAAGCATTGCTTATTTAGAAAAAGAGTCGCAGACGGAGGGAGTTATGAGTGAATCGGAGGGGAAGATGACAGGGGGATGGATACAGAGGGAGAGAAAAGCAACCACGAGGAGATTGGAAATGAAAGGACAAAGGCAATAAGGCAAAAACAAACACAGGGGCTTATGAAAGTGCCAAGGTACACACGCACATGCGCACACACACACGTCCTTGCACACAAACACACGGATGGAGATGTAGCATATGTCTCCAGTAGTGCCAGCTGGAGACATCTGGTGCCAAAACTCCACAGGTCAAACCAAGTGACACGCTCCCTGAGGCGTGGACAGGAGAGTGTGTGCGTGTGTGTGCGCGTGCCAAAAGATTAAAGTGGTCACTGTGTTTAGTGCAGAGTATTCACATTAAAACACACACACACAGAATTAGGCATGCATGAAGAATAATGAACTAATCACACTGTGAAAGGGAAATTTCCTGATCAGACGTCCAACAGCTACAAAAAGGAAATATCGTCTAATACAAAGCTGTAAAACAGGAAGTGGAAACACAAGCACATGCCAGCGTTTTCGCAATTTGATTGGCCATCCTGGACACTGCTCTTCTGATCATTAAACACAGACGGTCTCAAGATATATTGCCCCGTGATGTCGCGGTAAATCAAAACTCAACTAAACAATGACTCACAGTCGCTAATATGAATAAATGAATAACAATCTGTGTTGGAGCTGCTTACTGTGATGTTCTGAGCGCTATTAAATGACGTTATAAAAGTTATGTGGGCCTGTAAACCAAGGGAAACGACTATATGAACTGTATTAGTAATCCATTAGAAATAATAACATTACAGAAACCAGATGTTTTACCTGCTACAAGAAGATTGCCACATGATAACAACTAAATGATCGTTTCATATATAGTGCACTTTGTCTATGTGTAACTTCAGAGTGGTTAAGCAGCAGAAGGACTAAATTACTGATCTCTACTTGGTAAAAACACTTCTGTATTGAAAGTAGCATGGAAGACAACAGGAATTAATCTCTGGATCATAATCAAAAGGTTGAGACGACAGGAGAGATCATATTACAACTACTTCTTCAAGTTGAGTAATATCAGTGGCAGCACAAGTAGTTCTCAGTCTTAGTCTGACTGCCCCTGATTACACACAAACCCGCAGATACACACAGATCACCACAGGTCACTCAGGGACAAAGACGTAGTTGCATAAGTACAGTTGCACAATACACGGAGCAGCTCTGCCAATCACTCTCGCACACAAACATATTGGCTCAATTTCCACAGAGATCTGGATTTCATAATTCAATTCGGAGCAAATGGTCCTGACTTTTATCCTTCACTTTTCTAAGAAACAACAGCTGTTGTTTATGACGCTGAGCAGCTCCAGCTACATCCCGTCCCAGCCTGCCTGAGCTGAAGTGTCCTCGTCCAATGGTTGATTGGTTGAAAATCTCTTCATCAACAGGCTTCCAGGATTAATTTATTATTTTTGGCAGCGATGAGGACAGGCAATAGTTTTCACATCTTTGAACTCACCCAACGTATTGGAAACTGCTGGATTTAACTTTTTTAAAGTTTATGGAACAGTTGGTTACTTGGAGTCGGTTTTAAAACAATTTGAAACAAAGTCAAAGGCATTTTCGTTTAAAACAGATGAACAACAAGTCGAGTTTCAACTTTGCAAACAGCACGTTTGCAAATCACAGCTCAACAAACAAGATTCCATATCATCTAAAACACCATTGACTGCAATTACAAGCTTTTTATGATTATTTATGATTCCTTTAGACTTACAAAGCCACCGGTCAGATGCAGATTTGTTCTGCTCACAGCGAGTGGATTGGTCCAAAGAGTGGGTACCATTCCAGACTTTCTCCTCTATAATATTCCTTTTCTGATTCAAGCAGTTTATGATGCCAAAATGGCTCTAAGATCCATAAACTCTTCAATGTGGTTGTGTTTCACAGCCGTACTGAAGCAAAACGGGTCTCATCAAGCCACAGAGAGTTTACTGTAGAATTAGCATTGGCTCAGAGCTTCCAGTGCAAACAGACAAACACAGAAACAGAGATATGATTGTTATACTGGCTGTCCAGCACTGCTCATTAGGCTGAAGAGAGATACATTGGCAGGGCCAGCGTGTGTGTGTGTGTGTGTGTGTTATTCTTGTTGTTACAGATGCATTTTGTGTGTTCCACAGAAGCCTGTGTGCTTCTTAGACGGCCGGTAAAGAGGTCAAAAGTAACTCGACGGAAACAGAAACACAAAGGGCGAGAGCGAGAAAGGGGGAGAAATAGAAGGAGAGAGAGAAATAGAGAGAGGGAGAGATAAACTGTTTGGGCGGCAATTAGATCAAAACACAAGAAAAAGAAACAGTCGAACTACACTCGACAATGTGACAGAGAAAACAAATTAGGAGGTGGATAAAGTCAGCGAAAGACGTTATATTGCAACAGTAAATATGAAGTGTTAAAAAAGAAAAACAAAAAGGAAACTGAAAACTTGCAGTAAATGTTAATGTCAAAATACACAATCGGACAATATGACCTAAAGCCTTTATCATCATGACCTTCCTATGAGTCAATTCGAATGGGGACAGCATTGTTCCCCCCAGTTGGAAAAGCGGTTCCCACTTCTTGTGTTAGTCTCTGACACACAAACAAAAACACACACTCACAGGAGGTATATTTTGGGGTTTATCATTCAACACCACTGAAGCTGCCCTTTGGCTCACTGCTCACACAAACACACGGCCAAACAAACACAGGAGAGAAAAGGGCAGCGTCCATCTATTGTCCGGCCCGTCACGACCAAAGCGTTCGGCGGTCTGATTTCTCATCGCTGCTAAGAACAGAAAGGCTGCTTGAGAAGGTGAAGGCGGAATAAACAGATATAGACAGATAGAGCGAGACGAGAGTCAGAGACGATCCTTTATATACCACCTCCTGCCAATCAAGCCATTTTCCAACCAGAGACAAACTAATGCATTTTTGATTCCAGCCCCAATTTTCAACTCTTACACTAGGACTTTGGGTTTATTTCTGTAAATACTATTCCGAGCAAAGAGCCTGATGAAGTGTTTGGGACAGGGGGGTGTCACACGTTAAATTGTACACGTGAATCAAAGAGAAAAGTTGCGTAACATCTGAGTCACCAAACCCTCGGTCACCCGGAGGTGAAGCCAGCCGCAGTGCAGCATTGTTATGCCTCAAAGTGTGCAATTTAAATCTTCCACAGAGTTGAGGATATTACAATGTCATTGACTTTCAAGGATTAAATGATGCATGCATGTAAAGATTGAATAAATAAGGTTTTAATTAGAATGTGGGAGATTATTCTTTTTCTGAGTTCAATGGTCTTAAACGGAAAACAAATGTATTCTAGAAGAATGAGAATAACACATTGTAATGAATTCTCAAATATGTGGTTATTTTTTAAGCTACTGTATTTACCAACTTGCTAACACTACAAAACAATTTACAATGTGGTAAATAAAGTATGATTTAATTCTTTTGAATGAAATAATTGTACTAATTCAAAACACTAATGTCAATTGAGTGAAGCCTAACTCTCTCTTAACTTGTCAGTGCTGATCCAATCTAGTTATAACTCCATAAGAAGTCTATTTAGCTGCATTAGCATTAAGTCAGATGAAGGATAACACTGATAGTTTAGTGGGTTTAATATTGGATTTTAAATGCGTGATGATTAGATTAAAATAATCTTTCATTATGCGCCGCAACAGGATAAGTACAGTGGGGGACATGTTAATGATATGGTGAACAGACGGCACCATTGTCGTCGCTGTCACGGAAAGACAGAGGGACGGTGGCGGAGAGGGGAAAAGGATTCGTGCGTGTGCATGTTTCAAACACACACACACACACACACACGGGTTAGAGCCAGTAAGCACATTAGCTGAACCCATCATTAAGTTCTCTCCACTTGTGGTCGGTGTCAGAGTCCAGACATGGAGACAAAGACGGGGACTTTCCTCCACATGGTACCCAGGGGAGAGGGCAGGGGCCTCGGGGAGAGAGCTGGGGTGGGACGTCCTGGGTGACAGACAGGCAGCAGGGCGAGAGAGAGGGACGGGCGGGTGTGTGAAAGCATGGGGGGGCAGACAGGAAGCTACAGTATCTTTCCTCTTATTAGGAAGCAGAAAAAGGAGGAAGGGGTGCGCACTTGGCAAGCTGGTGTTGGAGGGGTAATTAGTGAGAGAGACACACGGGGTCCCTCATTGAGGAGGGTCCCCCGGGCGTGGAACAACTCAATCAATAGCCAGCTGCAGGTATGAGGGGCTGTGCGAGTGAGCGGAGGTGCAGGTGCCAGTGTACAGCTGCACTTTTAGCCTTTGCACTCGGTATCATTAATTCTCATGCTACATTAAAGAAGGGGTTTAATAAAACAAACACAAAGAAACACAAAGGTCTCTATTGAATAGCTGCTTCCCTCATGGTTACTGAACATGAAACTCAACATAGAAACGTTTGTGTGTGTGTGTGTGTGTGAGGGAGAAAGTGTTTTTCCTACAGAATATTTATGTAAAACAAATGCACACTTAGATTCACATGCATCATTATCTCCACAAAGGAGGTCATGTTTTCGTCTTGGTTTTCTGTTACTTTGCGGGATTACACAAAAACTACTGGACAGGTTGACACCAAACCTGGTGGAAGGATGGAGTGTGAGTTTGGGAAGGACCCACTCAATTTTGGTGCGGATCTGAATCAGGGGGCGGACCCAGAATTATTTTATTTTCACTTTCTTAACATTTCCAGATTGTTATGTCAAATA
This sequence comes from Hippoglossus hippoglossus, assembly GCF_009819705.1. Lineage (NCBI taxonomy): Eukaryota > Metazoa > Chordata > Actinopteri > Pleuronectiformes > Pleuronectidae > Hippoglossus > Hippoglossus hippoglossus. Next base: position 11,619,727 of record NC_047173.1, read on the forward strand.
AAAACATAATCCAGGCCTTTTTACATTTCCTACAACACAAAACTAAATTAGTCGTATATGAACATAATGTTTGAGCCAGGGCGGATGTGCAGCTCGCTAATAATGGGTCTCTGGTGGATCCAGTTGGCTCGTGCTGTGCTCTGACAGGGAAAACAGACAGACGCCTGCAAAGAAGGAAGGAAAAGAAAGAAGGTGGGAGAAGCTGGGGGAAGGGAAGATGCTCGGTTGAACAACAGCTGTTGGGATTACTGTTTAATAAAAGCCGTCATACGCATGCACTGCCTCACGCCCCCCTGCAGAGCAGACCAAAAGGCATTGCTGTGCGCAGCCCAATAACCTGACATCACAGTCAGCCTGCCACCCCCGGGGACCCGACGCCAGGCACCTCATACCACGATGCCAGGCGCCCCCAATCTCCCACCAGGCCTGCTACGCCTCCAGGCACACCGTATGTGCGTCTGTGTGGGTGTTTCACTTATTATCTGCCTATGCATATGTTTATATGATGCATACATGAGTTGCGGACCTCTGAAAGAGGGGGTGCATGTGCAGAATGGGTCTTGTGAGAGTGTGTGCTGGCAAGACATATGTATCTGTATGCACGTGTGTGTGTGTGTGTGTAAGTGTCTCCCTGTCTGAGGAGGGAGAGGGGGAATTCATCAGATAAGCTACCTCATTTGGGCCGCTTCAGGAGGAGTGAAAGGAGCTGTGGGGAGGCTTTCATCTCTTGAGATGGAAAAAAGCGAGACGGAATCAAGATGGAGTGAGTGTGAAAGAGGATGAGAAGGGGGGAGAGAGGGGGACGAGAGCAGGGTGAAAAGGGGAAGAAAGTGAGATAAAGAATGAAAGAGATAATCCAAGAGGATGTTTACCTTGGCCATGCTGGCAGAGGACAAAAGAGGCCACTAATATGCACTGCCCCCTATAGGGCCACAGGATATTGAGTAATGAAAGGAAAAGTTTATTGAAGAAAACACACATTGAGGTAACGGCGTACGAGGCCCATCAGTCACTAGCTCACAGACAAACCGCTTAATTAAACATGAGCTACGCGAGTCCTGGCTGTCTGCCTCTTCTCCGTGTCTGGATATACGAGTGTGTGTGTCTGCAGCGCATTCATCTCGTCCTCATAGGAAGTACGAGGAGGCCATTTGCAAATCAAATTTAGCGTTTAATGACACGGGAAATCATCTGAATTTATTGAAAGCCAGCATGGAGAGGAAAGGAGCTTGTTCAAATTCCAGATCAAAAATGCATAAAATTGCAGCCCCTCTTTGCCTGCAAATAGCGCTCTGAGTGCTTCTGATTTTAAATGATGGGATGTGTCAAGGTGAATGTGGCAGACTGATGGCTTGGGGCTGCCGGAGTGCAACGGCTGACTCTATATTTGATAGGTTTCAGAGTTAAGATAATTCAGCTCTGAAAGATTCTTGGAAAAAAGAAATGCATGTGCTAAACTGGAACTGTTTTCTACTGAGTTTATTTTGTATAGTGCGAAAGCCTTTTTGCTTGGCCTGTGGTATATGGTCACTTTTCTATTGTTTGTCTGCTGGGATTTGTGAGCAGAGCTTTTTAGAAACAGTCTTTGGTGCAGAGCCAAGTTAGAAAACTTAGTTATTTAGTTTATTAGATAAACGTTTAGCGAGATATGCAGCATTTGTGGAATAATAAGTAGTTAAATGCTCGAATATAGTGGACTCCACCTTCAAAAGCATCGCTAATGACGACCTAAGAAATAGAACTGGCAGAGAGTTTCTAGTTAACACAAAGCAGAGCAGACCTCAAGCAGGTTACGGACAATGAACATCCAATTAATCGTAATAGAGGGCAGCTCCAACCACTCATGTCAAAGTGCGCTGTTGTCATGCCATCCAGGAAAGCTGTGTTTAAATGAAAGAACGCAGGAGAGAGAGAGAGATGTAGGTTGTGGGAGAGGGTGGAGAAAAAAAGGAAAAGAAAGGCAGTATGTTTGTTATGGTCTGCATCCATCATGCTAATTGGAAATAAACAGGAGCTCATTGTTTGGAGAGCATTAAATCAACCTCTAATCAAGTCTTGCTGTAGAATGGTAAAGCTTTGCTGCCGAGGACATTTCCCACACAAATATCTTTAATGGCTTTAAATGAGGTGTGTGTGTTAGTGTGTGTAGGTGTGTGTGTGTGTTTGTATATTGCCACGTGGCTGATAACCTTTTGTATTTGCACAAAGGGAGCTAATTGCCAGTGATCTCACTGCTGAGCACTTCCCTCTCCTACAAAACACACTCACATTCATGATATACAGTAGAACAAATACCAGATTCTTTATTGATGGCCTTTACTTAATCTTCAGATGCTCTCTGCAATGAGCCCAATTAGCAGGAGGCAAATATTTCAACTCTGCTGTCAGAATGAGACGAGGAAGAGGAGACAAGGACAGGAAACTTTTACGATAAGGAAAGAATGAGGGGAAAACAGAACAGAATGACAAAATATACATTAAGACAGGCACAGACTGGAACGGCTTTGAACACAGAGGTAGTTTTAAATGAATTAATTACTATAAATATAGTCTAATCTAATCCTAATTTGTATAAAACTTGCCTTTTGTGGCACTGAAATTATATATCACAAAGCAGCAGCCAATTAAAAGGACAAAATAGAATTTCGGCAGATGTGCATGAGAGCCGGGCAGCGAGACAGAAACTGATGCAGATGAGAGAGCGGCAAAGAGAGACGCAGAGTCGTGGATCTCATTAAGATTAATACAGTCGGACAGGAAGGCAACCACAGAGAAAGGGAGGAACAGCAACATGGAGGTGTCGCTTTAATAGGATCAATAGATCGGGCATCAGTGTGGGGTCAGCGGCCGTGTCCATGGTGACCCATTTCTCACTGGCTGGATGACTCACATCAGGAGTCCTTTGTCCGTGCCCATCTCTCTCTCTCACTCAGTCACTCTCTCCCGTCTCATCACCTCCATCTGGAGTTCACGCAGCCTTTTCTGGTTTCTAACACTCAGTCGCTATAATTCACCTTGATTTCCTATTTAGTCCTGTTCTCCCTGTGCTCTCTGGCTGCCATCCTTCCTCTGTCCCACTGACTCATCTCCTCTCTCTGTGCATGTTTTTCCTCCCACTATCTTTCACCTTTCTGCAGAGAAAACCATCAGCTGTGACTAAGTATTTTGCACCTGACTGAGTTAAACAGCTCATATGCTAAACCACAGTTTGGCAGCCTTTTTAAATCAAGCACTACACAAGAAAAGTTGCACTATATTGCACATATACACACACAATATTAAGGAAACAAAATCCAGTATAGCAGGTGCTGACTGTGGGTATATTTACAGCATAGGCCATATTTTTGCTTCATGTATTTTTTCTTTCCTGCAGGCACACCTGAGGCTACATCCATACTATGATGTCGGGGAGCCACTAAAGAGAGAAGCTGCTCAACACTGCTGAACCATTTCAGTTTAAAAACTCTGCAGTAGCATTTCAGAGTGGACATGCAGAAACAGAGATGTTTGGAAACGATGACGCAGACACAACCTCTTGCAAATTTGGTCTTTTCAGTCAAGACGTAAACTCCGCACACATGACCCGTTTCTGCAAGTTGTAGAACGCAACATGAATAATCAATTACAAGCGTTATTCACCCTGTTGCATTTGCTCACAGCAGTTGTGCAGTTAAATTCTGCATTTTACAATGATACAACTGTGTGTCAGTATGGACGCGGGGTTCAAACTGATACAGAGCCAAAATGTTTGTGTTGTTTTAAGTTGAAAACGCCATTTTCAAACAGAAATGCACGGACGTAGCCGGACTCTCCTGCTTTCCTATCAACACACGCTGCCCAGCTGGTGCCTCACTTTCTCCTCTGTACACAGGCTATTTTGTAACTTGTGATTCCCCTTGACATAAGAGCGTAGCTTCATGTCCTGCTGACTGAATTATTCACCGCGACTCAGTAGGCCACGCTGCACACTGTTACCTAACCCTGCCACAGCCTCTGTCACAGCACAGAGAGAATAACATGTGTGAAGATGGACAGAAGAGGGTTTGGAGATCACGCTGCACGCGGGAGATGACGACAGCGTGGAGATGAATGGGTTGTAGAGGGAAAAGAAACATGTGGAAATAAAGAGGAAAACAAGGATGAAATGTGAGAAACAAAGAAAACTCACTGCTTGATGGGTATTATGGAAGATTGGCCACAAATAAAAGAGGGATATATATAAAATTGAGGACAATAAGAGTGTTAAAAAGAAACTAGTAGAAACTAGTCAAATGACTGGGAGGTGTGATAATGTGAGAGCAGGTCTCACTGGAAATTACGTCAAACTGTTATAAAAAGGGAGGTGAGAGAGGGAGGCAGAGACGCGGCAGTCCCTTTGCCTTCATCTCCAATAATAGTCTTTCACTTGTGTGTTGCACTCGCTCTACACTGGAGCTGCCAGTTCCCCTTCCCAAAACAAAGCCCCAAAAATATCACTGCCAACACATGGAACATGCATTTACAGAGCGGAGTGTGTGTGTGTGTGTGTGTGTGAGAGAGAGTGTGTGTGGTAGCTTCCATAGCTGTGGGGAGTGAGGAGTTCAGCATGAATAATTGAACATGAGGGGGGGTAGAAGCCTGCCATCCAAAAAGCAAAATGCCAACTGCCAGGCTCGTTTTATATCAGTAGAAAGGGGGGGGGGAGCCAAAGGTGGAGTAAAGGGATGAATAAAGGAAAAAGGAACAACAGAAGATAGCAAACACAACAACACCCAAAAGACACACACTCAGACTTGTAAACCCTCATAAGTAGTCCCATTAAAACGACTAGCACCAGCTGCGCCTCCCCACTCCGTCTTCTTGGCTTCGCTCATTGGACAAACAATGACGTTACGCACCACACAGGGGGTCACAGGGTCAGTGGTCGAGGAGCGGGAGGTTGGGGATGAAGGTCGAGGTCAGAGCCATTTTGGAAAGCTCAACAATAGACCGATACAATGTGACCTTGGCTGGATAAACACACGCTCGTCGTAATTGATCTTAACGCTGAGGGGACGTGGACGTCGATGAATAAAGATAATGCTGTTATGCAGAAGTGGAGTCACTGCTCCGGCGCCTTCTCAAGTCTCCGGTTGTCGTCTATTGTCAGCAGAGGAAATTGATGATTGAATGATTCAATTAAAAACACCAAATAACTTAATTGAACCACATTTTAGTGCCCAAAGAAAAATGTAAACAAAAGGGCTTGGAAATCGATTTAAATTGAGAAAAAGAAAAGGTTGCACAGAATAAAGCCACTACAGATGGGGTGAAGGGCAAGAGTCAGAGTTGGAGAGCCAGATTTTTTTTTGAAAAGACAATCCGTACTCACCCCCGCTGCGAGATCACAGCTGTCGATTTTATCTCTGTGTTGTATTTTTGCAGAGGTATATCAACCGACGATGCTCGGCACAATACCACCAGATTTCTCCCTCTCCCTGTCTTTCTGTGTGTGTGTGTGCTTGGGTGGTGGTCAGCTTCAAACTCATTAGTCCATTTTGATAGATAAGAGGCTTGCAGCTGGAAAGCCACAGCAGCGGTGGGGCTTTGCGGGTTTCAAAAGCGATGTAATCGGGTCTCTGCAATAGAAATCTAAGGAGTTTAGGAAGGGGGAATACTCACTGATTTGCGGATTTGAATTGGATTGAGACTTGTTTAGAACCAGATCTAATGTGGCAAATGGCTGTAATCTGAGAGGAGCTGTGCACATGAGAGAACAAGGCAGTGACTTATGATTTGATGATGAGAAAAAACCTATGAAGTTTGCACCACTTCTCTTGCTCTGGCTAATTTTCTCCTCGCAATCTCGGAATCCCAGATGCGTCTTTATGCTTTTCTCCCCTCACCCTGCCATCATGCTTTTCGTCGTATTTTTCTATGTTCATCTACACGATTTCTTCATCCAACCCCCCCCCGCCCCCCTTTTTTCCCTCCTCTAACAGTAATCCCCTCCTCCCGTCCCTCCTTCTTTTTCTCTAGCTGTCAGATCTCCCCATCCACTCTAGGCAAATTACACTTTTCAGATTACACCCCAATTAAAGGCCCCGTTGGTACTCTGTTTGCATGCTTCAGCTCGTCTCTGAAAACACAAATGAACTGTGTCTGCATGCGTGTGTGTGTGTGTGCGTGCACTATACCAGCGGCTGAAAAAGGCATATTTGCGTACATGTCTAATCGCACATAGCAGCCCCCTGCTAAATCCCTATTAATGATCCTATTCACACTTGTTGCCAGATTGATCAAAGTTTAGCAGTTGTGTGATCCGCGGCCTGTTTTATCTCAGCTGGTTTCGGGAGGGGGGGAGCCTGTGTGTATGTGTTAGTCTGTGTATGGAGGGTTGCAGGGAGGTTGTTAGTTGGCACAGTGAGGGGGAGCTGGCACAAACAAGGGTAAAACACCATGATATAAAAGGCAGGGAGCTGGGGCGTGTTGAGGGAGTTTATGTAGTGACTGTGTTGTGTATGTGTGGGGGGGCTGGCTGCTGGCTGAGATCTGATGGTCAGAAGAAAAACAGCCATAATGGTCGAGGCCAACAGGTGCTAAGGAACTAAATCACTCAGCGCAGTGTGAAGTGGGTGGAAACACCGGTTCAGGGAGTATTTTTCCAATTTTATATTCCCCTTTACCTCTCCCACTAAATTATTTGAACTGGATATAAAAACAGACGCCACCTCAGCCCTGTTTGTCGTTCATTAACAGACTGGGCTCATGTGGGGGCCTCGGTGGGATTGGTCCACCCCTACAGGCACAACTACTCTCACTATACAAGAGTAAATGCATCCACACACGCATTCTATGGGAAGCCATCGTGTTCCAGGCTAGAATCTCAATTTTATTGAAGTGCAAGTCCTTTCTCCAAACTACATTTGTACGTATCCTTGTTTATTTCTTACTGGGTTTCCTGTCCCCACTGAACTCTTCATATCCCTCAATCTCTCTCCCCCACTAGCTCAGGCTTGTTTTTGAGCATATTCCTCCTGTCTGTCACTCCTTGTCTCTCCTTGCATCGTCCCCTCAGGGTTTTGTCTTGTTAATTGTTCCAAACAGAGGGAAACTTTGCACTTCGCTGTCCCACGAAATAATATTGCACTCATTTATTTGCCGCCAGAGCCCGAAGCGGCGCAGACAGACGAGAGGTTTGTGAGGGGGAAGAGAGATGACAGGGAGAAATACAGACAAAACAAAGACGATGAGAGAAGGGGATTTCAGCTGGAGAGAGAGAGAGAGTGAAGATGAAAAGATGGATGATGGTAAAAAAAAGAGCGTGTGTTTATAGACACTGTCCTCTACTCAGCCTCCTGACTTATTCATCACCTGGACAGAGGAGCTAACAACACGCACACAGATGCACATACACACAGAGATGTACATGCACTCACAAGATCTCCTCAACTGTCTTTATGGTTTGCTCGTTTTCTGTAAAAGCACTTCTCTCACTATGCCTGATTCACCACATCCGCAAGCAACAGAGCCTTGTGTTGAAACACCCACAGACACATCCACGTCATATGCAATAAGCAAGTTTCACAAGACAAGCTAAGATTCATTGCTTCCCACCTCCACAGCAGCTACTTTATATTTTCGTCCTGAGAAAATCGTTAACCTTTGCCAGCACTCTTGGGGAAAAGAAGTTTGCATGCTTGTTCGTAAATCACAAGGAAATTGATTGTGAAGAGCTTGGGGATGTACATTAGGGAAACTATTAATGTTGGTAAAATAAAGGAATTGCTCTAAAGTCAAATTATTGAAACAACATTTGAATTAAGAATGCAGAGACTCGAGGGATCCTGTGCCAAGAATCACAACAGTTTTCTTTGCCATCACCACAGGCCCATTACATCCAAATCACGCAATTAATCCGATTCATAAAATGAAAATGTGAAGGCCATCAAGACGTTTCTTTACCCTCTAGAGATGATCTCTCAGTCCTGCAAGGAAATTAACCATCCCCTCAATCACTGCCTATTCACAGTCCAATTGGCATGAACATTGGCCACTGATTGGCTTCAGTCATGTCCTCTCCCTGTCCGCCGGTGAGCCAACGCTACAGCAGTTGACATTGAGTGTACACACTGTGATGATATAATGAGAGTGTGTGTGTGTGTGTGTGTGTGTGTGTGTGTGTGTGTGTGTGTGTGTGTGTGTGTGTGTGTGTGTGTTTTCATGGCATCTATGTGCAGATAGTCCTGCAGCGTGTGTTAGATTAGATTTAACAGTAATGCTTTTAATGGATGGGCTGGGAAGGTCAGACACTCACCTTTGGAGGGAATGACAAGAGGGAAAACAATCGATTGCCTAGTGACAGGTAGAGAAGTAGAGAGAGAGAGAGAGTGTGTGTGTGTGTGTGTGTGTGTGTGTGTGTGTGTGTGTGTGTGTGTGTGTGTGTGTGTGTGTGTGTGTGTGTGTGTGTGTGTGTGTGTGTGTGTAGGACAGGTCGAGATACAGTAGAAGTCACTCTTGTATAAATAGCTGATCTCTTAATTAGAATCCGACCCTCCCCTTGACCCCTGCCAGCCTCCGTACTTGCACACTGACAACAGTAAGCAAAACCTCTGCTAGAAAAGCTGTGTCTCAATTCAGTTGCAACCTTCTGAGGACGCGGTCTACTCAGCCGTGGATGGTCTCCTTCATGATCAGCGTCACCAGCTCACCCTGCTCTCTTTGCTCTTGCTCTTTAATGTCCTTGGTGTTTTAACATGTGTGCTGTTAGCTGTTCGGTTTAGTTGAAGTTTGATACTTAAGTATCAGAAGTCTCAACGCTTAAGGCACCATTACCTCTTTGAAATATGGTTTGTCATTGACGTGCAATGAATCCTGGGAGGTTAGGCAGGGAACTGTTACCCATTGGCGCCTTCACTCCTTGGAGATGAAAGGATGCATTTGTTATCCGAATTTGGAGGAGCCATTGAAATGGGACAGTCCATTCGCACCTCTGTGATGCAATCAGTCTTCAAATGCAGCCTCCGAAGGATGAAGACTTTGAATTGAGACCCAGCCACTGACAGTATACTGTGCATATCTGAATGATTTATGATGTTGCCTTTGTTTTGGTGTTTCGCTCTTGCTGTATATATATGCATGAATCTGTTGTGGGCAGCAGCTGACTTGCAGCTGTTGTTTACCTCCACTGCTGCAGATTGCTCACACTCACAACTTGAATATGCATAATGTGACATCACATAATGCACAAAACAGAAGGCCAAATTGTCCGTGCTAACTTCCCCATCGAGCGCCACCAAATCCCATAATAGTAGATAAATTGTTGCCTAGCAACAGAGCCATAGCAACAGCAGCAGTGGAGATATGCTATCGCTGCACAGGAAACTTGAGGGGAGAAAATGCCTCCACTTTCAGCAAAGCAGGGGATTTATTAACAGAGGTACCGAGGAAAACATCCAACTCTCCTGAAATGGATCTGCCATATCAACTGTAATGTAGACACAGATCCTCTTCCTGCTGTATGCTAACACAATGAATCGCCTTAGATGAGTTGGTGTTCAGCGCTGGCTCGGGTTTCTGTTGACACACAAACACACTCGCACGGCTTCGAGGGAAATATCCAACTGTGGCAGGAAAAAAAGGGCGATTGCAGTTCGTGACTATGAGGCAAAGAAGGGACAATTTCATGGCTTGAGATGATTTACTACGAGTAGATGATCACTGGCCTCAGGGTCCAATGTCTTGCATGATTAAAAATTCTACATAAAGCCATTTGCTCAAGGTTTAGCATCTGTTATCATGTTTCCGATCAAAGTTTTGGATGCACATTATTTACTAAATTGCATTCTAGCAGACTGTATGGACGGCCTTCAGCTCGAGTCGGCTACATCTCCTCCATTAACTCAGAATACAGTTCGACACACTCCAGCCGGAAGACAAAATGCCTTTTTCTCTCAACTGATGAGTAATTTCACTCCTCATCCATAAATCAATTATGTATAATCCCCTGATACAGAGAATTAGTGGCCATTCAACATGAGGAAGCTAAGTGTTTCAGTGTGTCTCAGCGTGCGCACATTAACACGTCCGTGTGTGTTTATGCGTGAGATGTCTGAGTGATGATTTGCTGAAGCAGAGAGTTATAGCGATGTAAACACGCTTTATTTCTGACTAAGCACAAAGTGAATTCTCTGCGGAGATGATGGACATAATGAACTGGGCTGGTGTAATTGTTATTTTCCAGTGATGTGGCAAAAGCATCAGCAATTCAGCCTGGTTTGAGCCACTTTCATCTACCAGAGTGATAACTACTTTTCTCATGATTTAGAGCCTTTTGTCTAAATCGTTCCCAGCGTTTATCCACTTTCAAGAGGTGACAAATGTATTATCAGGAGTGATTCCACAGCGTAGCCGCGAATTCTGATTAAACACCCTTTTTTGTTAGACTTCCAATTTTAGAAAACAGTCCTTTTGGCAGATTGAGAGAAGACTAAAAATAATTGCTAATTTTGGGATGAACTGTTTATTTTGCTCCTGAAAGGGGGGGGAGTAAAAGGAAGCATTAGAGTTAACGATCAATGGATGAGAGGAAATCAAGGATGAGAGGAGGAGAGTTAAGAATGAATCTTCAATATTATTTCACTTATTCGTAAGCAAAAGGGAAAACTATTTTAATTTGAGTCGGATCCATAGGGAGAGCCTTCACAGTTTTTCAGGCATTCTTTAGGGACAAATGAAGCCTAAACAATGTTTTCCTAAGAAATGGGAAAGCACCCTCCATTCCTCCTCCTCGTTTGTTCGTTTTGCTCATTTAGCATATCATCTAATATGCGCTGCCTCCACCCACCCTCCCCTGCACCCACAAAAACTACACTGGTCCCAAATTGGCATCGCAAGCTCATTATTCAGTGACTGGTAGGCATGTTAGCTCTATGTGCAAATCAGAAGTGAGTCGCTCATCCAGCAGCTGCTAGCTGGCCCACTGATCTCCAGGAAGGCTGTTGTGCCGGATCAGAAATCTCCACTGAGGAGCAGCAAGAACTCAGGGAGGGGCTAAGGAGGCAAAGCGTGGTGCGGTATCAGTTCATTTCAAGTGTTTGATGATCTCGGAGGCCGACTAACAGATCAGGCAGTCGTGTGAGGAAAGCACCGAGGTACAAAACAAGGGGGCGACAGCTCTTTCTCCGTATTCTGGAACCCGCTGCTACCTCCCCGTTTCCCTCGTTCTCCATCCGTCTGTGTGGAAGCGTGCGGGACTCAAGTTTCTATTTCAGAACGTGTCTCCCCTGGCATGTCTTCGTCGGCCAAGTCTGTAGCCCACACTGTGTGAATCAGGGCACCTGCCAGCTCATTCTAACACACACACACAGAGTTACATCAGTGGTGTGCAAAGCCGCGAGGGAATCAGAGCCTAAACTGTAGAGCATTCTATCACAACACGAGGTACTTGCGAGAATAAATAGAGCTAAAGCAAAATCCACCTTTAAAAGCACATTTTGCATGTGCTTGTGATGCAATATGATGCAAGAATGATGCATGTCGTATTTTGGGTTTTAAACGCAAAACTTTTGATTGATACATTTGTTGATTTACCTGAAGTTCACTGATAAAAATCAAATTCTAAATGCTAATCTGAAAAAGTGTCAGAAATAATTGAATAAAATCTCCCACCAAACCCGTCCTGCGAAGAATGCACAAACTCTTTCGTTTTCTACTTTTCTGAGACTGACAGATTTTTGGGGGACATGGGAGCCGATCGTTGAGCTGCTACTGCGAACCACCGCCAAGCAATGATGGTGGCGGCAGAAGGAGACAGTGGTTTGGTTGGTTTGCCAGTTGTAGGAGCGGGCAGCTGAGACTAACCGGCAGAAATGGCCTAACAAGGAGAGAGCTGGAGAGCCAAACCAGATGGAACGGCCACAGCCACGAGGCCGCCTGGCTCGCTCGTGGCTTTGTTAGTCAAAACACAGAGATTCACTCAGAAATTAAGACAAAAAAGACTGGAGGAATGTGGAAGTGAGACAAATGGGATATTTAAATTCCCTGTTTTTGTTTAAATACAGATTTAATACATATTTTCTCTAACCTGGACTTTCTCTAAGACCTTCACCTGTTCCTACCTCCCCACATCCTCTCCCTCTACGCAAATTCTCTCTCCGATTGGTATTCAGCTCATTCAGTGACTAAGCTTGTTTTCCCTTTCTCTATGAGCTGAGGGCTTAACTTTAATGAAAGGGCAGAAGTTGATTACATGCGGGGAGCAAGAACTAGGCCTCCATCTCCAGGGAGGAGAGTAGTAGACAAGATGCCGCGCTGAGTTTTAGTCAACAATGAAAGCAGATGAGAGGAAAGGGGGAATTGGGGTGGCGTGGTGTGCACATCAGAGTGTCCTTGCAAGTCAAATTTCCCAGGATGCTCAAGTGTTAGGAATCAAGGACGTGGAGAAAGGATAAAAAAAAGAGGATTCATACAGGTACGGCAAACACAAGGACACACTGACATGCACGCGCGCGCGCGCGCGCGCGCACACACACACACACACACACACACACACTCACACAGATCTCTCAGGATACACAGACGCTGCAGCGTGATGGCTAACCTGAATCCATCTTTGACTATTACGCCAGTGAGCTGTAACTGGACTGATGTTACGCTGACAGACAGTATTTTGACAGATAGGAGACAAGCTCATGGTATTCCCAACGTTTTGCTCACAAGTCCATTACACTGTACTGTAAAAAAAAAAAAGGATCATCTTTCCCTCACAATGTCTCTAATCCCTTCTCTCACGTCACACCCACTGCCTTTGCACTTATTGTATTTTCTGTTATAGTGGAAATACAAACTATATACCCTCCAAATAGATGCACAAAACACATACACACAAAATGACTGTAAGTGTGTTTTGTTATCAGTGCTATGTGTAGTATTAGTGATTAAATGTAATCAGCAACTGCTCAAAAGGTTTCACAAGCTGTTTGTTTTGTTTTGTGTGTGTGTGTGTGTGTGTGTGTGTGTGTGTGTGTGTGTGTGTGTGTGTGTGTGTGTGTGTGTGTGTGTGTGTGTGTGTGTGTGTGTGTGTGTGTGTGTGTGCTGGTGATTCTGGGCTCAGGGGGTATTGCGCTCCTAAAAAACAATTAATGAAGTGTTGCACTGGCTTCCTTCCTGTATTTTTAATTGGGAGGAGAGGATAAGGAAAGAGGTGGGTTGTACACAGCACCAAACCCGACGACAACTATAGCTATGGTAGCTTTCAGGCAGATGAGGTGGGATATATGGAGTAAGTGTCATATATGTACCATGTGTGAGTTAAGAACCAGTTTCTGTTAACACCATGACGTCCTGTGAGGGGTTGAGATTTAGAGGAAAAGGACAGAGCGCGAAGAAAGGTGGCTGCGCCTTTAGGTGATAATATGTCTAAGTCGAGAAAGTGATGAGACGCTGTGCGAACCCCAAGCAACACACACATTAGAGAGGTGTGACGGCAGGACAGCAGCTACGACCGCACACACAAATCCACAGATCAACATTTGAGAAAAAGTTCATCCATTCTGCTTTTTTCCTTAAAAACAAGGAGTGTCTCTAACTGCAGATTCCCAATTACCATTCTGCGTGTGCACCAGGAGGATGGGGGTGGTTCCCATAATCCTTTTGGAAGTGCTGGTGTAGCCGAGATAAAAATCCACTTATTAAGTTGGGTGTTGAGGATGGGGAAAGAAAGGGCATGGAGAGGAAGTGAGACGAAAAGAGAGGACGGCGAGGACAGGTGTGCAAGATTACACATGTTAATTTCTTTCTCTCCTTTTGCTTGCCTCTGCCGTCTTTTTCGTATCTATCCCAGCATTCCTCTCTCTCAATCTCCCTCGCTTTCCCGCTCTCCTCCTGTCATTGTGTTCGTGGAGCTGCTTCAGAACCTGAGGCACACTTCAAAGTCCTGATGTCGCACGCGCAGACCCAGGGACCCTTTTAAAGATGTTTACGCTGGCATCTGCTTAATGGGCGAGTCGGCATAATCTGAATCACAACTCACTGACACCACATTAGCGGGGGTGTGTGTGTGTGCCTGATTGTGTGTGTGTGAGATGAGTAGGAGGAAAAGCTGAGCGGTATAATAAAAGTGCAAACAAACAAACAAACAGATGCTGGCAGATGCAGCTGTTATTTACAAGGGGCTGAATGCAAGTGGTGGTTAACACAAGCTTCCAAACGCACAAGACGGAATAAGCACGTTGAAAAGACACGTCCCATTCATATGGGCCTCTTATTCACACCCGCTTTGCCACCTCGCACGGCAAAAGCCTCAACAGGTTTGAATGCACACGCCATCTGCGAGCACAAGCAACGCCCTACCCGGCACAATCTCGCATCTGCAGTCTCAGAAGTCTCCCATCGCAGCTGAGCCCACAGATTGCAGCCGAGCTAAGCGTTACCTGCCTGACTGGCTGCTGGCGTTTGCTGCAGGGAGGAGAGAGAATGACCCAGTTGTGAGGCAAACTGTTCTCCGCAGAGAGAGAGAGAGAGAGAGAGAGAGAGAGAGAGAGAGAAAAAGAAAGGGAGACAGACAGAGAAAGGAGATGTGGAGGAAAAGGTATGTTCAGGCACTAGTCACCCCCAGAGACCTAAAGTGTGCAATGATTGGCTACAGGCGTGCGGGGAAGGAGGTAGGGAGGGAAGGGGGGGAGGCAGAGGGGCTGACCTGCAGCGGTGTGTCCTCTATAGCGGCACAGACTCAGCCATAAATCACACAGACTTAGAGACTGTGAGAGGAGAAGGGAAATGAGAGGGAAAAGAGTGGAGACACAGAGGATAGAAAGATGAAAGAGAGAAAGGGTGATTTCTAGGGATTCGAGTGTAACTGTAGAAATATGGATGTTATGTGCTCTGCTACGGAGACAAAATGGGGAGGAAATGGATATACGCTTAAAGTCGTCATCCATCAGCGATTTTTACGATGATCCATTATTCGAAAGTTTGTGTAGAGTTGAAAGATAAAGAAAGGGGAGACGTACTCGACAAAGGATAACTTTGCTTCTGCTGAACCGGCCCTGGGATGACGAGAACATTAATCTTCATTATCCCTCATCATCGTTCTTTTAGTTGCGCCATGGGAAATAATGAAAGGTGGAGCTAAATGCTTTATTTTTCCGCCTCTAACCTTCGCACGCTTTAAACGCTCTTCTTGGAGACAACAGTATAAATTTGAGGTAGGGGAGGCACTGAAGGGAAATTACACTCCGGCCCTGGCAGGGTTACTGCTCGCCATCCATCCACAGAGCTACACAGGAACACACTGTGTGATTAGTTGCCAGGCGCTGTATTGATTTTCCCCTGCTGGAACACAAATTAACAATCGCCATGCAATGATTTGGTGTGCACACACATGCATGCAAAGCGAAATTGAAATGATAATTGCTACACTGTAATTTTATCGGGGGTGCGGCTACTACAAACTTTTTCTGCACCATTTAATTAGCGATCAATCACCTTTAGGAATCGGCGTTGAGGAGCCCACACCTTCATAGTCTGCTACACAAGAGTAACTAATGCTAATTCAAGAGAAAAAGCAACGGCGTCTTCCTTCGGCAGCAGCACGGAGGGTGATTCTTAACTGGTCTCGTCCATCACCTCTGACATGAGCAGAAGTGTGTGTTAACGTGTGAGTGAGAGACAGCAACAGTCTGGAGTGTTTCACTGTGGTTACCTATCCAATGATCCAGCAGTAGAAACACAGAGGAAAAGGCCTGGACATAATTACCTTGACGCAGGCTTGATATGGCTGGAGAATGTTAACAGGGATGCTAATTAACCGGCTGAGTAGATCTAGGCTTTGAGAGCGAGCTTGACAGGCGTTGGTTGAGAGCAAAACACGACGCATGTTGTATGAGCATTCGAAAGTGTTCGGTTCGGGATTGTGTCATGTGGACGGCTTTGATGTCACGTGAGAGTGACATCAAAACAAAATTTGTTGCAGGAACTGAAGGATTTAATTAAGTGTTTGATGCGTGTTGATTTTAAATCCAAACCTTTTCAATCATGACCTTTCATCCCTTTTGTATGGCATCAAATAATTAACTAAAACCAAACTTACTGAATAATGAACACTTCAACATACATATGTGAGACAAAAACTACTTAAACGGTTTGAGAAAATAAACTTGATGTGTATTTTGACTTTTTTAGTTTGGCCCTTGTCCCATCCACTAACATGAAGGAGGTGGCGTTTATGACCTCTCCAGCTGCCAGCCACCAGGCGACGATCGAGACGCTTTGGGGGGAGCTGTCATGTCATCCATCTTTGTTCAGTCTGTGACTTGTATGCACATGTGTTTGTGTGGTGTTTGCAGCACAGCTTTACAGGCAGCGGCCATTATCGCAGTCATCTTAGTGAGGTCGGCTTCTACCTTTGAGCTTTAGCAGCGTTAGTGAAGACTGCTAACCTAAAAACAGTCTGACAGTCTGACTCGCTTCGTGATACGAGCCCCATGCCCGCCTGGCAGAGACACCCTCAGTGAGCAGCTTGTAAACACACACAAGCTGCCAGCTTCTCTCAGTGGACGGCTATACGACAACATGTTAATTAGAGAAGAGGGGAGGGGAAGGAGGGAAGGAAGGAAGAAAGAAAGGGAGGACAGACTGACAGAGAAACAAAGGAAGCAGAGAAAGGAAGATATTGAGATAACGTGGAGCTGGAAAGAAGCGGAGAAGTTGAACGAGAAGTGAAAACACCACTTAAATGGTGGAAGTTAAAAAGAGAGGAAAGGAGGTTACGGTTATTTTGCAGGTTTGATGTTGAGAATTGTAATTCACCTGCTGATGGAGCCAATCACTTTCCTTGTGTTCGCAGTTTTCTACAGATATTTAACTGAATGAGTCACAAATTAAGCTTTTCCTTGCTTCACAATGCCAACTCACAATTTTCACTTCGGTCTGGCAATGATTCGCAGGCATTTACAAGAACTATTGGCACTGTGCATAGAGCAAAATTACTTTGTAAGCTACTGAATCAGCCTCATCAAAGATCCAGCTTTATACGCTTTGCAGAAATAAACAACTGTTGTAAACTGCAGATACTAATACATGAAATTCTGTTCTACACCGACGCTTCTGAATCCTGAGACTTTCTGCTGAAGCACCAGATGAACCCGTTCACCGTAGAGTGGAAAAACGACGGGCAAATTATGCTCGAGATCACAGCTCGGATCCTGGATTCCATGTCAGCCCTTTGATTTGTTTTTGTCCCCGGCCCTTGACTCATCTTTCTCAGCAGCCAACCTTGTCTTAACCCTGAGCCGGCAACACATCAGAGGCGGCGGCAGTTCAAACTGCCAGGAAACAGAAAGATCAGGCTGAAGTTAGTCATTTTCTCTCTCCAACTTCTCGGCTGGCATCGAGCCTTTCAAACTCCACGTACACACTGCACAGAATGGCCACTCAAATCACTCACAGCTCAATAGGCTGCCACATACTGGTACTCCTCTCAATAGGTGCAGATTCACGAGAGCGCAATGAACATCAAACTCTATTTCACCCTCTCCTCCCATCAGACTGTTTCCCTTTGCTCTTTCTTGACATTCTCTCCATCTCTGTAGCTTTTCGCCCATCATACTCGCTTTACAATTTTGCCCTCTTTACTCTTTAAGTGTCTCTGCTGTGCTCTCTCTCTTCCTGCTTCCTATTTCATGATAGATCTGTGTAAATAAAAAAAAATGCTTCTCCAAGTACTGTGTCTGAATGCTAATTAAATTTCCGGAGAAGGTTAGGAAAACATAAAAAATAAAAACCGTTGAGTTGACATTCAGAGGTAGTTTAATTTGACTGCGGCTAATCAGCAAAGGAGAGCAAAGCAATATAAACAGAATTTAAGCAGTTAGGCAGTAACACTAGATGGAGCATAAGTCATTGCTGGAGGCTCACCTCTGTGCTGCAGCAGCACATGAGCTTATTGTAATCAAGTGCTTCTGACTTAGTGTGCAAGTGTGTGTGCAAACATGGTGTCAACCTGCAGTGAAGCAGCTGGTGACCAAGGTTGGTGTCGTGTGTGTGTGTGTGTGTGTGTGTGTGTGTGTGTGTGTGTGTGTGTGTGTGTGTGTGTGTGTGTGTGTGTGTGTGTGTGTGTGTGTGTGTGTGTGTGTTATTGTCGTGCTCAGCCCCTGGCAGTTCATCAATTATAAAGGAGCTCTGGAAAGGAAGGATAAGGCCAAGCTACAGCAATGGCATCTATAAATACACACCTGACACACTTGAGGTGAACAGCTATTTTTGCATACTACACACACACATACACACACGTACGTGAGCACGCTGAACGCACCAGGCAATGTCATCCACCTTATCGGGGCACTTTGTGCATCTGTTGAATCAGGAAGTCAGAGTGTACACTGGCTGCTCTCCGCTACCCCGAGCACCATTTGATACTCTTATGTCTGAATCAGAGGGGAGATTGCTTCCCCCCCCCTCGGTTTATCTCTGCATCCATCCATCTCTATACCAATTCTCTCTCACCCTCGCCATGTGTTGCACATTCAATCTACCAACAATATATGCCTCTCCCCATCTCTCCATCTGTCTTCTCAGCTTCTCCATCATCCATCCATCCGTCTAACTGCCTCTCTCTTCATCTCCGCATCTTTTTCTCAACTCCACTTTTTCTTCATCCAGCCCCCGAACCATTCCCGGTTTCTGTGCATTTCTCTTCGTTCCCTTTCTCCCTCCAACTCTGCTCCACACCCTTCCACGAGTGAAGGATAAGGCTTGAATACAACATGGGCTCTGCCGGCTGCGCAGTCAGGCTGCCTGGCTACTGGAAGAGGTTTGTCCCGTGTTGGCAGCAGGATCGGGAAGCACTGTGGGGATTGTGAGCACTACCCTCTGATTCTCTTCCATTACTGGACTTCACTCCTCATTAACTCCCATGATTTTCTGCACAGAACCCACTAATATATATGCACAGAAACCTGTGTACATGTATGAAACACAAACTATCCACCAACTCTCAGCATCTTTCAGCAGGAAGCAAACACTGTGCACCAAGCAATTACCAATAGAAGATGTATGGAGAAACAACTGGCCTGGAACAAAATAAGGGCAGAGAAAAGAGGGATAAGGTGAAGGGGAGTGGTGGGACTGCTGCGGGGGTTCCCACTTACTCATTGCCCTTGACGTGCCTTTTTATCTCTACAACAGACAGCAGAGCGGAGCTGGGTAACAGACAGCGGTTAATACAGCGAGACGAAAACACCAACACACTAATGTTGTGTGTTCAATCAGCCTTGGAGAAGTGTGGTGGACGGCACCTGTCATCAAACACCAGCCCACTATCATCAGATCAGATCAATCTAATGCGCACTCAGCCCACGGTCGCAGCACAGTGTCGACAGTGTGTGTGCAGCGCTGCAAGGTTCCCTGGGAATTATTTACAGTGAATCACAATATACTCTCAAAAGTGTGTCTGTGTGTGTGTGTGTCTTTGTATGTGTGTGTGTGTGTGTGTGTGTGTGTGTCTTTGTTTGTGAGCGAGTCCTCCCCGCTGTTGATGCCTTCTATACATTCTATCCTATGCACGTAGAGCAGGATGTGCTGCCATGGCAACCCACGGCTGAGCATGCAGTGTGAGTTGCTGCACTAGTTGGTGTAGACGCAGCCAGTCACACACACACAATCTCTCTCTGTCTCTCTCACACACACACACACACACACACACACACACACACACACACACACACACACACACACACACACACACACACACACACACACACACACACACACACACACACACACACACACACACACACACAGGCAACTAGACTGCTGAGGAATACTTAATAGTAAAAGGAAAATTGTCCCTCTAGTATCTCCCCCTGGCGTCACCATTATCATCAGCATCACCTCTTCTACATACCCCTGCACTCTCCAGCCTTCTGCTCTCTCCTTCCATTACTGATACAGCCTTTAGTATTACATGGTAGTATATGAGATTGCCTCTGTAAACATCTTAACACTGATCGAACGTTTGCATCTATTGATCTGTTAACTTGTGTATTCAGTTTCACCTTTACTTACAAATCTCAGATTTATAGCCATATAATAATCCCCCTCACTGGTTTCCCCACTATGTCTCCCACTACATTGGTTGAAACCATCTTTTAATATTAATACTTGCCTCTAGAGAATAGCATTTCGAGGCAACATACCACTCTCTTCATATGCCAATCTTCCAGCAGCCTCTGATGCCCTTCATACCAGCACAAACTCAA
The DNA here is from genome assembly GCF_009819705.1 of Hippoglossus hippoglossus. Taxonomy (NCBI): domain Eukaryota; kingdom Metazoa; phylum Chordata; class Actinopteri; order Pleuronectiformes; family Pleuronectidae; genus Hippoglossus; species Hippoglossus hippoglossus. The sequence continues at coordinate 11,639,943 of NC_047173.1, forward strand.
TATAGACACATGGTTTGGTTTTGAAGTGTGTCCACATGTTATCTATCTGTCTCATATCATGGGGTCTTACAAACTATTTCAAGCTCGTATCTATCCTGGCACTGATTTAAATGGTGGTAAAGGACACCTGGGACTATGGACTTGCACAGTGCCAACTGTATTTTGGAAGTCAGTCTTTGACCCACTCAGCCATCACATCTCCCAGCATCTTCACCTCGTTGGCCTGCTTGGCACCAACTCACGGACCATTCACCGCCTTCCTGTTTCGTTGACTTCATGGATTTGCTCATATTGCATTTAAAGCACGATGCACTGAATACTTTCTTGCCCCCCTCTGACGATTATTGGTTAAAGGCTGCCCTTGATCCTTTGTGAAAGATTAAATGTTCCTTTCAAGGCTCTTTAAATGTTCTAAAATTTGGCTGCGTGTCAGGTCCCTTTAGCTGGATGCAGTCCTCATCAGCTGAGTGGCCCCTTGCATGACTGCACCAACACACTGCACCTGTTTTCACCAGTACAAGTCATGTTTACTACATGTATGATTGTATGTATGAAATCTGGTTGTATACAGCAACAGAAATAAAACTGTTGGCCAGAATGAACACACACACACACACACACACACACACACACACACACACACACACACACACACACACACACACACACACACACACACACACACACACACACACACACACACACACACACACACAATGCCTGTCTGTCCTGAAGCATATTTCATCATTAGCTGTAAGCAGTTAATCCTCTGCTCCACTGACCACGGATCAGCTCAGCCTATTTCAATAATCTGCATCTGGGGCTAACCAACCCATCATACACACACACACACACACACACACACACACACACACACACACACACACACACACACACACACACACACACACACACACACACACACACACACACACACACACACACACACACACACACACACACACACACACACACGCACACAAAACAAGGACACAATCAACCCACAAAACATATGGGATTGGTCCAGAGCAATACATTTCTCACGGAAAAGCTCCATCACCCACACACACGTGAATCTATCCATCTATTATCTATTGTGTTGACAGACAAGCCAGTTAGTAAGACAAGCGTTTAGTTTATGAGACAGGGTGTGCCATAGAAATACAACGTTAATTGTGATTTTAATAAGTTGAAAAGAAAATAATTGGACATATATTTCAATCAATGTGGCACTGAAATCTCAACCATCTGGAGCAAACCTATCAATGCAGGGGATTTTTTTAGTGTGCTCTTTTAACACTAGTAAGATTTTGAGTAGTTAATTGGAACCCGTTTCGTCGTATATCTTCACTATTTCAAATTTAACAGAAGCAATTGGTCAAATAAACACAAATGAAGTCCCCACATTCAACTACGATGGAGTATCAGGGCTGCTTAAAGGAAGAAGAAGATAATTAAGTCGTAATTTTACGGGAAAAAAGTCGTAATATTCTGAGGATAAAGTCGTAACTTTTAAGGCAAGGTGTCATTTTAGTGGGGGAATGTCATCTGCATTAAAATGAGGAGTGTGGAGCATCTCGTTAAGCTATACTTTAGCACAAGTGTCACAAATAAAGAAATATAATCTGCACCACATTATCCAAGTACCAGGATTTTATAAAGATTGTGCAAGAAACCGTGTCTCTTCTGAAAGGAAGAGAAAATTGCCTCTTTTGTGGAGGAAGAAATGTGTGAGATTGGTTACCGAGATTTTGGATCCGTCGTATGTGACAGCTACTAAGAAAATAAAATATGAAAATACATTTGATTGATGCAATGGAGTGAAGTGATTTTCTGTTATCTGTATCTTCTTTTTAAAAATGCTTATAGAGCCAAATATTTTGGCGTGAAAATAAGTTTTCACGTAGACACGTGAGGCGTGAATAGAAGGTGTGGGAGTTACTGTGCAGATTGACATCAGCATAGAAAACAACTGAGCGGAAGAATTTAATGTTAGCATGTTTGCGATGTAGCGGACAGGTGGTGAAAGGGGAAAAAAGACATAGCAGGAGAGAGGAGTAATGAGACGAGAGAGGGGGGGGGGGCATATATAGTGAAACTGACAGAGGTTGAGTCAAAAGTGAGTGTGTGACCTTTCCCTTCTCAACAACAAACATTAACCATTCAGTGTTGGAATTGACCCGTTCCCCGCTCACGTCGTCTCACCTGACAACCTTAAATGACATATCTCCCTCTGTCTCTACACTGACGCAGGATTTCCTCATCTTAGCTTTTGCAATCACCGTCTTGTCTCACCCTCCATCTCTCTTCCTTGTCATGCAAATTATTTTCCCCCCTCCGTCTCCTTTGTTTTTCTTTTTGAGCGGGACAGATAAAAAGCAGTGACAGTGGTTATAAAGGTGAATGAATTGTCACAGCCTAACACTGCTCTTTGCCTTTGGCCAAATACTGACAAACGCTCTGTGGGAAAGATGCTTCTTCTCTCCTCGTCTTTTTACCCCCTCTGCGCCATCACTCCTGGAGGCATTTGCTTTGACAGCGCTGCGTACAAACTGGTAATATCTGAAATACTGAAAAACACATTTATCCTCCATTTCTTCAGCCTCACTGTCTTCGCAGTTAGCTGCTCATTGTGTTGAGCACCAATGCTCCCCCATCGGGATTGACAGAGGGGAGATGCATTAGCACCTCAGCAGGAGGCTCTCAATCTCATCTCTTCCCTCTGCACTTCCATCCCTTCACACCACCCTCGTGTCCCCTAGTCCACCTCTCCATCCGCGGGCCCCATGGTGGTACCTGGGCTGCCTTTGTCCAGCAGTGTGTACGTCAGCTGGTGTGTGAGTGCAAATTGTCCACTGATGCATGCATGTGTGCTTATCGCAATACATGCAATCGTGTGCCCGCACAAGCATGAACCTCACATGCTAATGTGCAGCATGACCAGATGACCATGAACTAACCAAAGCCTGCAGGGGGTTACGGCTTTCCTCTTGACCTATTGTTATGCAATGACCCGCAGTAAATGGGTTTAAACCTTTCCCAGTCAAAGTCTTTTATCTCCATCACATCTCCATCTCCTCCTTAAGTCACAGACCAACACACACAAACTGACCAACAGACAGGAGCCATATGGTCCATTCACTTGCAATGGCAGGAGGTGGCCATCAAAGAGCTCTCACGGCAACTCCGCTCAGCCACAGACAGGCCGAGCGCGGGAGGGAGACACATGAAGGGAAAGGGAAGACGGGGGAATTATGAGGAGAGGGCAAATAGAGGTGGAGAGTGGGAGGGGAAGCAGAGAAATAAGAGGAGAAGGAGGTGGGAAGTGGTGAAGAGTACAGAGGGGGAGACATTCTTTCGATTTAAAAGAGGTGGAAATGGAAAGAGTTATTGAAAAGACTTGGACGTGAGCAGATCATACAAACCCAGTGGGGGGGGTTTCAGCCCTGTGTGAGACAGTAAAGGATGAACGTGGCTGCAGCCGTGGGCATGTGCAGAATTCGACTGATTTGACAGCGCTGCCTGTTTTATGCTGACAGGAGGGTGTTATACAACTCAGCTTATAGACTGTGTCAATATGGTCTTTACACGGCACAGCCATTCAGTGCCAGAGACATTTGAGGATAGGGTTTGTTTCAATATAACGTTGAGAGGACAAACTCAAAACTGGCAGATCCTGACAGCAAAGTGAAGACATTCTGGCTTGTCCTCGCTTGTTTTTGGGTTTTTTATTTATATATATATATAAAGTGAATTTTTGTTGTTTCTTTCTGATCCAGCCTTAGTTCCCAGACTCAGTTCTGCTTTCCCACGGCCTTGCAATGATTTTTCTGCTCTATTTCCAGAACAACATGACAATACAACCCCCGCAACCACAATCATCTCCAGATTTTTTACAGAGGAATGGCTTCACCAGCACCAGCTCTGTCTAGACTCCGGGGAGAACCTGTCTCATATCTTTTCCTCATGGGCCGACATTACATGACAATAAGGGGCCTAATCGCCCATGTGGTTCTCTTTTGCCATCTGAAATATACATCTGAGACTGTTTAGGTTGAATTTAAGGTAAGGGCTGGGGTTGGATATACACTTGTGTTACTTGAAGTTAAGTTTAAGGGTTTGAGAATAAATAATGTTAATGACGGCCCTTATATACAGCCATGTCTGTATTCTGATCCACCAGTGAAATTTTACTCTTACTCCCATTCCATAAAGCTATTTCACAAGCAAAAGTAATTTAATTCACTCCGCTTCCCGTCCGACTCCGCTTCATGATGTCATAAACCTGAGCCTGTAAACACGAACATTGAGCTCACCCAAACATCGTAGCATAAAAGTCCATCCGCTTTCTTTTACTGTAATGCTGATATTTACTCAGGACAGTGTGTTAGTCACAGGATCATAAATAACACGGGGGGGGGGGGGGGGGAGTGAAGGAGACTGGGAGAGAAGATCTGAGCGAAAGGAGGAGGAGGAGGAGGGTTGATGGCTGGAAGAAGTGAGATGGAGGAGTGTGTATAAATCAACATCCATTAGCTGAGGGGTTATAAAGTCACTGATGAAGGAGGTGGACTGAAACTCGGGCCTTTTATTGTCTTGTTGTTGTCTTTTATTGCCAGTGATGTCATCTAATGGTATACGGCTAACGACAGGGGAGGGGAAGTATGTACATGGGAGGGGAGGATGGGGCAGTAATGGGCCTTTGTGCAAGTTGTGCACGCCCGTGTTGACACAGGATATTGATCACCTTTTTGTCCGTGAGCTTTTCTTTGCCTGAATCTACCACATGTCCAAAATCGGATCTTCAGCCACGTCCAGTTTGAATGAGAACTACGCCAAATTCCTGCAGACTCGATTCTCTCGAGTGCCAAAATGTGGTTTTTTGAGAGGGATGTCTGGAGAGAGGCCGGGGGAAAGAAGGAAGGAGAGAAGCACAAAAGATAACCAGGAACAGAATTTGTTTTAAGCATCCTGAAGCAAAAACAATAGTCAGAAAAACCTGTTGTTCTACTTAAAGCAGTCAAAGCCACTAAATGTCCCCCTTGCTAACACGCTCGCATCATCACAGACGAGCAATAGCCGTTAAATATGATTACATACAGTATTTCCCCTGCTTGAACATCTGTGTCGGTTATCGTCTTAAAAAATTGGAAAAAAACTGCTGCCTCAGACACACTGTTCAAAACAACAGCAAACACAGGCAGCGGCGTAATCAGCAATAACCAACAATATTAAAACACACGCCAGCTGTTGGAGGGAATATCTACAGGTAATAAACATTTATCTAACTTAACGTCAGCTAGAGTAAATCTATCTTTCTCTCATCTTTTTTCTTTTTTTCTTCCTCTTCCCCCCCTCTCTCCCTCTGGCCTTGGCGGATTGTCGCCACATGATTTTACTCCCAGTATCTGGTGTTTGTTAAAAGCACTCTGCGGAGTTGTGTAATTGTGACTTCATTGACGACATTGCACCAGCTGCAATAATTCTGTAGCACTGGGCAGCTGCTGCAAACATGTATAAAGCAGAAACAGCAGGGTGCACTGGTGGAGAAATACCTGCCGACATTTGTTTCTTGTTCTGGACCCAGTAACATCTTTGTATTACTTTCCATGTCTTTCTTCCATTAAGCCTGAGATCTGTCTCCTCTGCTTCCCTCAGTCCCTCCATCCTTCTCCCAGTCCTCCTCTCCATGCAATGCTAGTTTCCCCGAGCCTGTGATGCTCCGGCTCCCCCACAAATTGGTCTCAGTCATGGCCGTATGATGTATGTGTGCTTCTGTGTCAGAAAGGGAAGGTAGAAGCACAGGAGCTACCACACTTCAATCACACCTTGTTGTAGCAGCGCATCATCCCATTAGCGCAGAAAAAGGGCTGCAGCACCGGGGCATGAGAGGAGTCTGAGGTGGAAGCAACAACACGACAAAACTAACTAATCCAGGGGTGTTTAACTTTGAGAAGACAAATCTGGTTTCGCCGGGAGCTTTGTATCAGGGTTAGGGTTTTTCAACGAGGACACAGTTATGGTCAGAGATGCTCACAACTAACGCACATTTCCAGCACAGACCAGTTTGGTTTCCTATAATGTCAAATAATGTGAAAATAATCTAGTTTTCTACACAGAGTCAGTAAACAAAAATGTCAAATAACTGTGACTCGCGGCCTGTTGTACTGATACGATGTGTAATGCAGTTACATAAATCGCTTAAACGATGTATTACTTCCTATTCTGATCCTTCAATTTGCCTCAAGAAACAGATAAGAAACTTTGTCGAATCGATTCCGCAACATGCTGATCTGTGCTGTCTGGCAAGTTCTGCAACATGCTGATGTGTGCTGCAATCTGCCCCCAGGGCTCTGGATTTTATACGAGTCCAAAGTGAAGGAAAACTACAGCAGTTCCTCCTGATGCTGCTGCATACTGAGGTGTATGTGTGATATATGGTGCAGTGGATGAGGAGGATGTTGAGAGATACCAGATAGGCTGGGCTCTCGGAATAAAACCCCCTTAGGGGCTCTCCGGATCCCCCTTCCTCGTATACACACACACTCTTCCTCCTTTCACTCTCCCTCTTTTTCATGCACACACACCTCTTCCACTTGCAAATACAGCTAACTCAGCTGATTTGCCTGAAAGTCAATCTGCCCTCACTACTACGATCCCTCCTCCGAAGCAGTCCCCAATTCCCAGCCTTTGGTGCACATTCAACAGAGAGAAACCAAATCTCCGCAACAGCTCTTCCTCCGCCTTACCTTCTTGACACGGCCACTTTTTGTGCCCACGAAGACGAGCGAGTGGTTCTTGTAGACGTAGGCGATGACGGAGGACATTTTGTCGTTGGCGTCGGACAAGAGGGGCTTGCCGCGCACCATCTCGGACACGCCCAGCGGCGCGTTCATGTCGAGGCCGCAAAAGTCATCATCTATGGTCAAGAGCTGCAGGTGCAAAAGAAGAAGAGGGATTAGTTAAACACAGTTTTTTTAGAATGGATACTAGGCTTACAAATGTTCTCCAAATTTAAAGTGAAAGTCACTGCTTGGACAATAATGAGTAGAAAAGTGTGATGAGCCGAGGGAGCAAGGTTGGGGGTGTCCTGCAGTACAGATCACGCTATTCCAGAACAAATGACCCAGGAGCTCAAGATGAATAAAAATCATCCTGTCTGAGTTTGAGGGTGTTTCCACAAGGAGCTGATAGGGATAGAGGTGAACAAAGATTAGTGAGAGAACGAGTGTGTGTGTCTGGAAGACAATGCGGAAACAAGTGGGAGAGTAAGAAGTGAGAAGACTGCAGTCAGGCTGCAGCTCTGTAATAACGCCGGAGGCTGCTCTGTCAGGCACAATTCCCCACCGTCCACCCAACGCAACAGCAACTGCAGAAACAGCAGTGCCGCAAGATATGCACAGTGAAATGATTCAAAGTGAACCGAGTGGAGGAAGAAGAAAAAAAAAAAGGTGGTACGTGGTCACATGGCTCTGAGGCAAATCAAGACTATGCATCTAAATAAATTAAGTATAAAAGAACAGATTCAGGAGGAGCAGAAGTCTTGATGGAGGTTCATCTGTTCTGCTCGCTCCGAGGACACGCCACTCTGATTCTGTGATTATTTACAGACCAGTGTTTTTTCATGTTTCGTGACTTTCTGCATTTTGTGTTTTGCGTGCATGTGCTTTATGCTGCCGGGGGGGGGGGGGGCATTCATAGCAGTCACTGTGGGCAGAATGACTTATGGGTTCTGATAAGAGAATAATAGTGCTGGGGATTGGTCATTACTCTGTGTGTATGGGTGGATTTGAAACACTGAGTTTTGGACCGAAGCAGCCGCTTCTTGATTAATAGCTGAGCAATGTGATGTGTGAAAAAATAAAAAATCCGTTGGCAGTAGTTAGATGAAATACTAGATGTGAGATATGGTATCCACATGTTACTGTAATGACGTGATGGATGCATTTAGTACAGATGGATTTGAAAGTTGCATTGTGAGATGAATTGTAATTTTATCTATCAGATACACAGATTGCACGTAAGATGGACGACATGACAGCTCCCCAAAATTTGAAAACGTTGCTTATATATACATGGGAATAAAACCACACGAATAAAACAAGACAAAAAAAAGATAACATAAATGAGAGTATTACAAAGGAACCGTCCCGTAAAGTAAAATAAAGTAAATGTAAATCTTCTGGTACATTTCCTGGGCCTTACAATGAAATATCTGCAGTGTGACAAGGAAAAGGTGAACAGGGATTTATGGGATGTTATGTTTCATTTGGCTAAAAACCAACAAAAACCTAACCTTTTTAGATTTTTACATGCAGATGCTTAGTGGAGCTGTCAGAGGTGGCAGAGGGTCTTTTAGTAAATGTCTTATTTTCCCTTCCTGGAAGTGCACCCCCTGGACTCAATCAATCAATCTCGCAAGTGTCTCCTCACAACCTTTCACTAAAGGCCATCATCATCAGAAGCCTCAGACCGAGCCACAGAGGAAATATGGGGTCTGCTTTCATTAGACAAATGGAACGTGGCTGGTCCAGGCCACAATGCCCTCCAGGCAATAACACGGGGGGGTTATATGAAGTGGTGCGAATGATCGATAGAGATGACTTGGATTTGATCATGTCATATGGTCCGAGGGGTGAGATGAGGATGAAAAGCAACACCATATGGATTCAGGAGAGAGGAGAGATGACAATGGAAGGTCGTGGTGCCAAAGACGGTAAACACAGGTGAATATTGGTGCATTGAAAATATATATTTTTTCCTCGTTTGACCTTTTCAGAATGAGCTACTGCCAAGAGCACTCTCTCTGTCGTACAAGTCGTCTGGCGGCTCGCTGCTCGACCAGGGTCACTCGAAGGCGATGCTTCATAATCAAGACAATTCCCCGAAGCCGCCACTGATCTGCACTAGTGTCCAGTTGCTGCAGGTTTAAGCAGTAAAGCAGATTTTCTGTGCAATCCTTCATATTCCTTGTTTGGTGACAAAGATAAACAGCCTCCCTGTGTTGCCATCGGTTATAAAGGAGCTTCATTGTCCCCGGGGTTAAAGGCTAAAAGGGTTTATCGGAAGCAAAAGGGAGCAGTTTGTAGTATTCGGGGGTCTACGTGATTAAACGCTTCCTCAAAAGATAATAAAGGTGAAGCCACTTCCCCCAAGATTGATTGCTTTACCATTTCCATCGTTAAAGAAAAGAAAAATTACATTATACGAGTTTCTGTCGATGTGTAGACGTGGACGAGAATCTTTTTCATGTGTGTGTTTTCATCTCTTGTCGCTGACACGCTCTGTTTTATTTTATTTTTTCTCCTCCTGCGGGTTGCCAATCACAGCCGCCATCTCTGTCCCGCATTCTGCAATCTAATGAAATATACTTTCTATCCGTCAGTCCTTTCAGGGAGAAGACACATTTTCATTACAGCGCCACCGTAACATGACATTTGTAGTTGTGATGCCGAAGACGTGTCTAGTCTGAATCCAAAATGATATCAGTGTAGCCCCCCCGACGTCGTCTACCAATAAGACAATGCTGTCACTGCTTTCATCCTGTTCTCTGCCCCTTGTCTTAACTATTCTTTACTGCTTTCTCTCTCTCTCAACTATTTCTTTCTTAACTTCTGATGGCCAATGCCCTGTAAGACCTTGAGGATGCTTTTTAAATCTTCTTTGTCTCCGTCTTTAGGTGGAGTCACCCTCCTGTAATGCACGTGTTGGATTGCTGCAGAGACGCATATTATGAATTATTGTAGGACTCAAAAGGTTCTAATATTACAAGTGGTACAAACCACTCACAGATTAAAGCTAAAGTATTTAACATCTGTCTAATGTTTATTTGAAATATGCTCAAAAACATATCTAAATGTGGAGAGGTTCACTCAAAGGCGTCAGTGACCCACACTCATTGAACAGCCTGGTAGCAAGGCAGAGATATTCTCACATTTTATTTTCTATTCCTCAATATTATTGATAATTATCATTAAACATACATCATTAATTACAGTTCAATTAATTTATAAAGTTAAGTCAGTGTTTCCTCTAGAACTTGTTTTACTGATCTTGAAGCAGTGGTGGTAATATTTCCCCCGAAAACCTGAAAGTGACAAGTAAGGAAAAAACTCACTGCCTACAAACTTCTCCATGTATGGGAACTGCAGACATACAAGTTTAACAAATGATTAATGGCACTGATAGCATTACTTGTACACATCTGATTCAAATCTTGAACCCTTCAAACTAGAAGGACAGTTCTTGCTCAGGTCTGGTTGGTGTTCCAGTCCCACTGCGCAGCAACAGAGGGGCTACTCCCGAAAGACAGAGGGACAGGAAGGCAGAGTCCCTGTGTTTGGACAGAGGCCAGGCGGCGAGGCAGAATCAGGTCACTCTCAGCCATATCCATCTCTGTGCTTCTGTCCTCCTGCCAGCGCCAGCACAAAGCGAGCTCTCTTCTGGACTGTGCGGAGGGATCAGCCGATACAGAGCGGAGAGAAAGAGAGGGGGCAGTGGGCGCGCGTGTAAGAGAGAAGAGTTGCTCAATGCGATTAGAGGGGAGTGAAAGAGATCCGCTCTCCGACGCTCTCTGATGTACGGCCTAATCTGGGCTCGCGCTGTTGTGAAGGCCCCGTACCATTGGCTGGAAGTTCACAAAGTTAATGATACACATTAAACCACTGAGACATTTCGCTTCATGTCGCTGCTCAATCGTGGGAGGGTCCAAAGAGTCCATTTTCCTGCACTTCCAGCTATTCTCTTTTATTACGGTGATTATACTGCATGTGCCAGTTTCAAATACTTTCTTTACTTCTTTGTATTTTAACAACTCTGAGCTAGTTTTACTGTGGAGTTATTGATGATTATATGGGAAATATTCCCTTATAAAGAAAAACTGTATGGGTGGAAATGTATGCTTGTGGTCGTTCTTTAATGAGCCACTTAGACATTCAATATTTTTCACTAGTCCCACTGTGCTAAAGGACGGACCTGCCAGGATGATTGGCAGCACTTGAGAATTATGTCAGGACTAAGTGGGTTTGCGACGTTCATTCAAAGACATAATGTCAACATTGAATTTCCCTATAATAAAACATTGACTGTGCGCCTCCTGCAGAAGTCACTCTGAAGGAAAGCATCTGCTAACAGGGTATTGATTACTGGCTATATATTATGATGTGCAGGAAAACGTGTCAACGATTTCAAGGCATCTAAAGTACATAAGCTGGAATCATAGGCTTTATGCTGCATGTATTTGGTGCTGAATTTCATATTCATTGAATATTTTACTCAAGATACATTTGCGCATGGAAATAGATGAATTAGACCATTTGAATGCAAACTGGTTTAGGTTTTTAAGTGTTTATCTCCAAAGATTCAAATAGCGAATGAAAAGTATCAGGAGGAAGATACATACTAACCCTGCACACCCGCTGTTTATACCCCAAATTCAATGTATTTCATGATGACGTCATCATGATTTAATGTTAACCATATGACGCGGAATGATTGGTTAATCTATATAAGCTGTAGAGTGGTTGCAGAAGTTAATGTATTATGACACCATATGATGTCATTGTCCCGACTTCGTAGTTACGTCATATTGACATATTTCCTGCATGCATGCCGTAAATGGCAAGTACTGGGTTGATGGATATTCAAAGACTGACTTAAATTACTCTCCTCTTGTAACTTTATTTCAAATGTGTTTTAATTTCATTTGTCATGATGTTTACTCAACTGGTTTTATTATAGTGATTTGTGTAAAAAACCCTGTTGGGGTCAGCTATGTTAACCGACAATGACTTCTCTCTGTCTGGGACATGATCTGCTTACACCAGTGGAAAGCTGAACCTTTGAGTCTGCAAGTTTAAATGAAGCTCTCGCCTCCATTTGCTTATGTGTCTGAAAGACAGCGCAAGTATGTTTGTGTGTGTTTTGTTTCCATGGTGCTATGACATAGTCTGTCTGACTAGTAACCCATAGTGCCTTCCATCACACTAACAACGAGTGTGAACACAACATCACACACACACGGTGAGATGTACAAAACACAATTCAAACTCCCACTTCACTAAAAATACTCTGCCAACCCTGTCTGCACTCTTCTTTATGTGGTTTCCTCTTTTGTTATTGCCTTCTAACGGCATCTCATCACAGCCTTCTAGTTGTTGTGTCCTGTCTCCATAGATGATTTTCCTATTTCCCTCCCTGTTGTTTCGGGCAGAAAGAGAATGTGCACGATAGAAACTGAATACCAGAGGAAGAGAGAAGCCTCAGCATCAAAGCCCGGCTGGTCAAATATTCTTACAAGTGCACAATTACTTCTGACTGCATGTGTGTAGACATATCAGTTTTAGGATGGAGGTTTCAATGGGGCATTAAAATGAATGGGTGCATTCAGTGTGTTGACCTAAAAGAGTGGCACTTGTCACAAAAAATAATGTTTCCTGAGGTAAAGGAGTGTGGAGACATCTTGTGAGAACGGGATCAACTGAAAAGACAATTCTTCTTGGGCTCAGCTGTGCACTTCATTGTCTCGGTGAGACCAGGAGTCGTCGTGAATCTCTTTCCGATGGCTGAGGTTCACTGCTCTTTGACATTTTGTTAACACATCCGCAGGGCAATCCAAAACACAGAGCATTCTTTTGCGGCAGTCTGACTGTATCGCGATCGGAATTCAGTTTGAATGCAAGAGTGTCGACATGTAGAACAAGAGCTGTCACCGTGTAGGCCTGCATTTAACTCCCACTTTGTGTGGCACCCTGGGGAGTGTTTCCAAAAAACAGTCACAATGATTGAGGACTGAGGAAAGATTTACCATCAACTTTGGAATATCCGAATGAAAAGTGGGTAATGATAGAATGTCTTAATGCATATTCATGTTAAACAAAGCTAGAAAATGCAATATACTGTATATAAATCGTTACCATGTGTCGCATTTTGTTATCCTGTTATTTCCACCCCTAGTCAGGATGTACATTAAAACAAAGTGGATTTATTTGACAATCCTGTGATGTTTTGTAAATTCATATTTGCAGATGTTCGCACCTGCCTGTTAGCTCAGCAGCTACAGCAGATAATGAATGCCGGTTAGAGGAAACAATCAAATCAGGAACTAACAAAACACCATGAGGATTTCTGGAAAAAAGAAACTGAGACATCACTGGAGCAGAGCCAGGAGAGAGAAGGCAGGAGAATGTCAGACGCGGGACGGGAGTATAAAAAGATGCAGAGGCAGGGGAAAATAGTAAATTCACAAATCAAACTAGGAAAAGAAAAAAAACAACCAACATCAGAAAGCGAAAGATGTGTCAGATGACTCGCTAACCCACTTCACACGTGTACCGGCAGCAAATCTTTCATTACTTCATCCTGGAAGGATTACTCGGCATTGCCATCCAATTTTCCCCCCTTAAACCGTTTTTATTCAAGTAAAGAAAAGATAAACTGAGAAAAAATAAGCCTGCTTGTATTACAAACGGCCCAGTTGACAGTTTATTAGGCATAATTAGCTTCAGCTATTGCAACGCGATGCAACAACTATCATTTTCATTTTGTTGATGCCGTGTCACAGAGGTGTTGATTCAACTCGGAGCTTATATTTCAGGCAGCAGCCTGCGTGGTGGAGTTGCATTGCATTTCATTATCTTGACAGGAGAATCATCTGTCGGCGGACAGATTTGTGCAACTGTAATAATTATAAATAATATGACACAAAGGGACCATTATCTGCATAACGAGAATGTATGCTCTTTTACTTTCATAAGGATTTGAATAAAGATCTTTTACTCGCAACAGACTGATTCGTACAATGGTGTATTGCAATGTTTATGCAAGAAATAGATCTTCCACAACTGATTTCTTCAATACAGCAATTAAAGACCTTATCAACACGATGGCACAAACTATAACCAAGGCCCAATAGTCCCCTTAAATTTGATCAAGCTGCACCAGACTTATAGATATCAGTCTCCTAAGTATGCCAGATTTCTTTCATCAAGATCCATGAATTATTCTCTGGGAATTTAGTGGAATCTTGCTATGTTAGAAGAGGTGATGAAAAATTCCCAGATTCATTCCCTTCTCTGGATTCAGCAGGAAAACTTTAATGGGTTCTATCTTAGCCCATGTCCCACCCATTCACCAAGTTCTGTGGAAACCCGTTGAGTAGTTTTTGCAATTAAACTCCTGTGATATAATTAACATTTAGTAAAGGATTAAATTCACACAAAGAGCATCAATCTGATCGTCGTCATTTTTTCAGCGACGACAGCTTCCCAACCTTATTATTGTAGCTATGACAACAACAGTTATTTAACTTAAGGAAGCACTGACTTAAACCCACAATATTATTTCCCGAAACCCAACTAAAATGTGTTTGTGCCTAAACCAACTCAAACTGTGACCATTCCATTAGCCTGTTAAATGTCTGGTAGACCTGCCACTAAGGGGGCTCTATCTCAGGAGATACTCCTGTGGGTTGTATCAGGCGACTTGTTGCAGCAAAAAGTATGACTAAGACAAACTTCAGGAACAAAACAACACAACACATCCGGTGTAGCCTGGTGTAGCCAATAAATCACACTGGCAACTCGGTGACAAGACAAAAGTCAACAGGGGGAAAGAAATGAAAGCAGCCAATTCAGTCAGTGTTTCAGGCGCAGGGTATCTGCCAGCCACTGGAGTACGGTGAAGGAAGAGGGAGACATGTTTAATCACAGAATAATGATATTGTGATGGATTCTGACCTTTAGCAAGTGGTATCATGTATGGAGATTTAATTAGTGAGCCAGCCAGCAAGCTGGATAGCGGATATGTGGATGGAGTGGGGTGAATTGGGAGGAGGAGGGATGGGGACAGGAGGGGGGGGGGGGGGGGGGGGGGGGGGGGGGGGGGGGGGGGGGGGGGCAGTCTGGATGTTCTTAATGAATCCAGCAGCCTTTCTCTTCCTGAGGATGTGGCCTAGACTGACTCATCAGCAGCGGCAACCAGCCACTGATTAAGCTCGGCAATCAGGAGGAGGGCAGGAGGACGGTCAGTGCGGGAGACAACACTGTGCGACGGATGGTCGAACATAGAAACAATATAGACGAGAGGAAAGAGCCAATACTACGGAAAAAACGAGCATAGCGGCAAGACGGAGGATGCCATATTGGAAGAGTTCCTTTCAAGTGAATGATGAAACAAGGGAGGGATGAGCATGTGTGTCGTGGGGGGGGATCAAGAGATCAAGAAGAAGACTACAAGAAACAGCAGCGGCCGAGTAGAGTAATCTAATTAATTGGAGTGAATTCCAAATGAGAAGTCGATAGCACATGACAAATGCGGAAGAAGAGCCCGTGGCATGTTAGTTAATGACATGTAATTAATGATCATTAGCAGAAAGGATGAGAGGACGGTCGTGGCCCGTCAGGGACTTACAGGCGACCTTGTAATTCTACACGACGCTAGGAAGGGGAGGCGTACTTAACACTGTGCTTATGGGAAGCAGTGGAGATAAAGGGGAGAGAAGGACAGACCGACGGAGGGGGAATAAGAATAGTATGAGAGGAGAGTTTTATAAGAACATGAAGAGAGGGACAGAAAAAGAAAAGAGCGGCATGGGCAGAGTGCAACGACTCAAGGATGCGAGAGAAGAGAGCAGGGAGAATTTATTGCGATCCCGCTGTTTTGCTGTTGTGTTTTTTTCTGCTGACACAGTGAACATGGAGGGAAAAGGCAGAGTATTTTTTTTATTTTTTATAGGTCACATGCCACTTCACAATGATCTATGGATGCAGGCCCTTTGCAGACTTATACTGTTGAGCACGCATTATGTGGCTCAGCCAAGCATGGCCATTCGGGGGGGGGAGAGTCTCCCTCGTACTCTCTCTCACTTCCCATCTATCCTCTCTAGTGCTGCTCTCTTACCCATCATGCCACTCTCTGCCGGTTCCCTTTTCTTCCTCTCAACTTCTCCGTCCTTCCAGCTCTCCCACTCCCTCTTAAAGATGGTGTAAAGCAACAAGGCTGTAGGTGTCAGGATTAAGAGCTAATGTTACCGCTCAGGCCAGTGTCCTGCAAGTGTGTCCTTGCACATATTCGCACATACTGGGATTATTTGATTATCTCTCTTTTTCCAAAAAATACTTTTAATGAAACTTAAAATATAATGTTTATGAATCAAATTATAGTTAAAAGTAGCCATAGTGTTTAATTTACTATATGGGACACATCATTTCCAAAACTGTCCACCATAAAAAACAAAAGGTATGTAACAATATTATTATTTATTGTTATTTTAAATACAAAATTGGATAGAATGTGATGGCAACATTGTTACTATCAAAACAAGTGGCTTCTATACTGATCCATCATCCGACATCCATCTATTCTTGCAGAGAAAGTGTCTGTACAACGTGTGGAATCTACATGCGGTCTTAAAGTGTTTCATCCATATCAAAAACCTGTGTGTCTTTGTGTGTGTGTGCGTGTGTGTGCATGTGTGTGGTGGTCCGTACAGCCAGGCTACCCTAATGAGCCTGGAAGCTGTTCATCCTCTCCCTAATTGGAGGAAAAACACATCATGATCGAAATACGAGAGCGTTTGAAAGAGTCTGGGAAAAAAAAGAAAAAAAAAAGAGGAGTGTAAGAGAAAGCGAGAAACAGGGAAGACAGAGAGCGAGAAAGAGGGCGAGATAAAGGGGCATACCCCTAATACAAGGCCCCCTCTCATCTGTGTCCCCTCTATAGTAACAGCCAACAGAGTGACATTTAAACCAGCCATTTCAAAAAATATATATTTTGTTCACATCTTTTTTTTGCTATAACTTAGGGGAAAAGAACAATTTTTTAATGAAACATCGAGACTGTTCTGATGACCACAAAGAAAGATATTTGTCATATGTTTTTTTGTTTGACACTGAAGACTGCAATTATCACAAATAAGATTGTGTTGAAAAGCTGCAAGCGCCAACAAAACCTCTAGTATTAGAAAAAGGAAAGAAATAAATGCAAATGAGTTGCAACTACGGGCCAGAGTCCTTTAAGAAATAAAAAAAATAAAATAGAACTTTTCACTGCAGATGGCCTCTGAAAGAGTTGCTTTTGATTTCATCTTCAGTTATTATTTAACGATTAAATAAAATATTACTGCATCTAAAAAGTCACCTGCAAATGTACACAAGTTTAACTCTATAGTTTTGCACGCAGTCTTCATCAGTCTGGATTTCACATTAAATAAAAAAATATTTTTATCCTCAGGAAAAAATAAATAAGCCTATGTGAGCTTGTGTGAGAGACGTCCCACAGCTGTACGACGGCGAGTCAGATCCTTATTTGATATTTATGTGTCTGTGTGACTCCACAATTATTGTCTCCTGTGAGTACAGGATCCTAAAAAGCAGTCTGCCTTCTGCAATTCCCCGAGTAACCTTGTTTGGTGTGTTCGAGATTATCCGTCTGACGGCTCGCTACTGTACATCCAAGGGAATCGTGGCGTGGAGAAGATGTGAGCGATGAGTTTTAAACTGTTGATATCAGAGGCATCCCGGTCATGCATCATTTAAAATAGAAAAGGAATTTATCAGAGACACCAAACATGAGATATTACGGAGACGACTTTCCAACACAGATGCACACTGTTACATTTCCACACAACACTTTCACTTAAGATTTAACGTGTTTTTACTGTGAAACAACTTTCAGGAAATATATATAGCGTGAATTTACGTCTTAATTTACTAATGCTCAAGCAATAGGGCTTCAACTTCTGATTTATCAGTGTGTTGTGTGTCCATGTTTTTATGGCTTGAGCATCGACTCCATTCTAAAGTAGCCTGTGATCTGCATTTTCATAAATAATTCCATAAGTGCTCTTGTAAGAAGTTATTTATTGCCATTGTTCTACTTTATCCTAAACCTCCCCGCCATCTCTTCAGTAGTTACAAGTGTAATGCCATGTGTGTGTGTGTGTGTGTGTGTGTGGGTCAGCACTACATCTATCTCCTGCAGAGTCCACCGTCACTTGTTCAGCAGGGTCTAATTTATGCGGCGGCGGTGGTGGTGATACTGTGGCTCATGCTGAAATGGCATCATTCCTCAGCACTAACCCCTGCGTGCTCCCTCACACTTCCTCGCCCCGCTGACAGGTCCACCCCAGGCATGATTTATCAGGCCCTCGAGCAGCAGACAAAGGCGCCGCGGCACGTGTACGGTGCCAGAGATGAATTAACAGATAAACACAGTGATTCCACGGGTGTCTTGAGAGTGCGTGGCTAAGGTCAGAGAAATATGGACTAGGCAGTGAGAAGATCAAATTTATGTTTCTGAGATGTGACCATGACGGACTTCACATCTTGTTACAAGTACCTGTAGCTGCATGAAAGCTCCTGTGGTCAACTGGCCTGAGAGATTTCATTATTTACCTCGGTATCGTATTTTTACTGTGATTCTCCAAAGCTACAAATCGCGTCAAGGTTGAATGAAAGATATTTGAGGTTTTAGTACAGAGTTCATATATATATATATATATATATATATATATATATATACTCTACATGCAGTTTTACATAAAATATATATATATAATGTAACATAACATAACATAACCTAAAAAACAAATAATTAATGTAGTCAACAATTCAGTGACATTCTATTCTATCCTATTATCTACACCTCTTTGATCTCAATATAAGCAAGTGAGGACATGGTTTATTTATCCACGCCTGCCATGTGAAACAACCTGAAAGCTTCCAATTCATCCTGATCAGGGTAATTTTCTATTTCTTGAGGTTGGAAGCTTTTATTAATGACGTAGTATGAGATGTCGAAAAAAACTAAAACATGCCTGGAACAGCTATGGGTGCTTGTGATGTGGTGTAAACATGCACCACCCAATTTAACCCTGTTTTTTATGTGCATAAAGTGAGAAAATCAAATGAACTGAATCACTGAATTCGTAATGCTGTTATGGAGAATGGAGTTATGGTAATTTGGCGGAGAATTCGGCTGCATTGTTTAAAGGGTGAGTGGATTAAAAGAGGCAGTGGATGGTTAACATCTCATCGTTATGGGATGGAGCGTAAACCCACCCAAGAGCAGTGATCACAAAGGCCTCCCGCAGTGCAACCAAGCTCATTATAGTAACATGGGGTTAAGCCTTCACTTCAGATTTTCCTCCAGAGATGTTCACTTGGAACGTCCTTCAATTACAAATTATTGAACAATAAAATTCACTCCTAGAATTAACTTCCTTAATGAGGGTTTTTGTCCGGCTCTACTTTTAGCAGAAATGCTCGACACCTGCTGTTCTGGGTATTTGTTGTGCTAGTAGTAATAATAGTACCTATAGCAACATCTGCAGCGTTTCCCTTTTTTAACATCTGTAAATAGTGTTTTTCAATGCCCCAGTGTTCTCATTATTAAATTTGTGTACTTAAAAACTCACAAAAGGTCTGTGTGCATGATAGTATTACTCACCGCACTGCCGCAGGGGACATCTTTGACTTTGAGCCAAGCCAGGTCCAGCGTGCCCTCACCCTTGTAGCAGGACTGCAGCCTCTCCTTGATTTTCTCGTTTATCTTCCGCAGTGAGAAAACACACAGTGCTGAGTCCTGGGAGGCCTGACGAGGACGTCTCTTCTGGCCTTTTGAGAAGACGGCGAACAACACGTCGTCATCTGGTGCCACGTCTAGCGAGCGTGCCAGAATAGCACCAGCTTTGGACAGGTAGGCCGCCTCGAGCAATCGGTACTCCACGTTGCCACTAATGCATCCGATAGGCACTTCCACATAGGAGTTGAAGGCGGTGTCTGCCTTACAAAGGCGGACTATCTTGGAAGTGTAGACCTGCTCCCGACCTGCAGAGGAGGATCCGGTAGTAGGCCCACCTTCCATTTCAGGCTGCAGAGTCAGAAAGTAGACAAAGTTCCCACTGGCAAAGCCATAAATGTAGTATATGTCAAAGTCTGGGATGACAGTGAAGGTGTCTGAAGGGATCTTGATCATAGAGGCCACAAACTCATCATGGAAAACATATGCAAACATCCCGTCCGCCTCTGAGTTTCTGGCCAACTTGCGGCTAGAGATGGTGGGGAAGTACTCTGGCTTGCCGTCCACTGCTGTGGCTATAAACAGCATGTCCGGAGAGGCATTGCCATATGAAACGATGACACCAAACACTGAGCCGCTCTCATTGACACCAGAGAGATAGTGCTCCTTCTTGTGGAAGGGCTCCCCTAGTTTGAAGAGGTCATCTAAACGGAGGAGTTTGCAGATGCCCTGGTAGAGGCTGCCACATGCCAGCAGCCGGTTCTCCCGGTAGTCCATGAGAAGCATTTTGTTGACATTGTTGGTGAGTGACAGTGGCTCACTGCACGGCTGGACGATACGTGGTGGGTAGCAATTGCGGTTGTCTTCATCTGGGCCAGTCTCGTGAAACACCTGGACATCCAGGTCAGGGGACAGTTTATAAATGCGATTGACGGCACCCAAATAAACATTGCCATTGCGATAGTCCACCGCCAGATGGTTGAATGTCCACGCAGGGTTCTCTGCATGGAAGGATGAATACTCGTCCTCCTGAAGGGACACTGTGATCACCTGGGAGCCAGCGCTGTGAGCCTGCGGGGCTTGCACCACTGTTTGAGATGTCACAGGAAGTGTCAGACTAGACAGGAAGCAGCATACAAAAAAGCAGGCCCATGTCCTGCTGAGGGATGTCATGGCTGTGCTGACGGTGGGAGCGGTGAGGAGAGGGAAGGAGGCACAGACCAGTACTGTAGCCAATCAGGATCAAGCCTCTCTTGAGATGGAGGGCATCATGTGCCTGAGGAGGGAAGAAACAAACACCTGTGTCAAAAAAACCACGGCACATTTACGTAACGGTCACATAGTATTCACAAACATACATCACGCATACAAAGACATACATGATCTTTGTTCCAACCCTATCTCGCAGAGGTTAGAGCAGAGCATCATTTGAAAGAATAATGAGGATTACAGGTGAATTGGCTGCACACTTGAGACTCTAGCACAATCTATAATTGGAGAGGAAATAGGCTAGACCGAAGAGGAATGAGGCTAAAGCACAGTGCACGGGCTGAGGAAGGTGACAGAAGAGGTGGAGTGATGCATTGTCTCAGTGGAGGTGATCAGACGGGCTCTGCACCATCTCTCTGCATGGACCCCTGCCCCTCTCCGCCCCTTCTTGCCTTTCTGCTCCAGCTACTGTGCACCTAATTGATTCTCCCCTTGGAGTAGCAATTTGCATGCTTTGGCGATTTCTCTCTTTTCTCCCAATAGGGCCGCTCACCTGCTGACAATGCTAGCAGAGAGAAAAGGACCTTTCTCTCTTTAAAGATACGCACACAGACACACTCGCAAAGTAGGAGGTTCGTAGGCAGAAGAGGAACAATTAGGGAGAAAGTGCAAGCGCTCGCAGAAATGCATTTCCCTGTAGTCCTCAGGTCATTTGCAAAGTCTCAACAATGCACACACAGCCATAACAGCCAGGTGCACACACAAACACACAAAACATACACGCAAATCCATGGTATTTTAATAGGAATGTTGCACGCGGTAGTGAGAACTATTAGATCTATACTTTCAAAGCCTGGCACAGAGTATAAAAAAAACATGCAAGCACAGATTGTCAAGAGGAAATGACAGCATTTCCTGTAAACGTGGTGGTCCAATGTGTGTGTGTGTGTGTGTGTCGCCTGCTCATTAGGCTTCTCCAGTGGCAAGCCAGGTATAACAAGGAGTAGTGTTCACCTGCGTAGTATCCAGGTATTAGTTTTGTCCTGCAACACTACTCCAATTCATATTTACTACCATGTAGATGTAGTCAACCCATATAATACTAAGACAGGAAAATGCCAGAGTTAATATGTCAATGTGTCCTTTATGTTAAAATTATAAAAGACATTTAAACTTCAGATATTAACAAACTTAAAAAGTTTTTTAACTGTGATTAAGGTATAAACATAGAAAAGGTGATTTGTGCATAGTACTTATAATGTAGCAATGTGTAAAAAAAAAAATTGTGATAATCTTTTCTTTTCCATTCAATTCAACAGTCTGTTGTTTTGTCTGAGATGTGCAAAGAAAAGAAAAACACTCGAAGCTATGCGAGCGCCTGTCACACTTAATGCAAAGTTCCATCAGCAAATCAGACGGTTTTATTGAACAATGTGACGGTGTATATTTGCTTCTGTCAGTAAAGCACAGCTTACATATTTTATGTAAAAGCCGAGAAACATTTGAACGTCAAAATGTACTTTGTCGGAGAATTACCATTTTAATTTTGCAGACTGTAAGAAATAAGTTGTTTTTACAGTGATCGCTATGAATGCTTGCCGCCTTGAGAGGTGGCACAACCTGACATTATCCTGCCGCAGATCTCATCTCAGGTTCATAACCGAGCAATCACAAGTTGAGGTGATGTCAAACGCAACCTCACTGTAATCTTACCAATCTCCCCCCCCCCATCTCCTGAAAGAACAGAGCCTCTCTGCACATGATAAGAGGACCAGAGAGGATGATGGGAAGGATAAGAAAAAAAACTGATGTGGAGATAGACGAGGTGACATACAGCAGTTTTTTACCATAGATTTCAGGGGAATATAGGGAAATAAAGCAATAAATATGAATTCGGTGACACACAAAATCAAATAACTAACTAAAACCACCAAAAATGATGTTGCAATACGAGAGTCATGTCAAATATTGTATGTTTTCAATGGGGAATGATGTTTCTGTGTACAGCCACTAAAGAGAGAGAGACAGAGACTGGGAGGCAGAGAGAGAGAGATTCGTTTAGAGAAAGAACTGCTGCTGCTACCTGAGGAGTAATGACAGGGCAGTGAGCCCATAATGTTCCTCTAAAAATAAAAGCGGAACTGCATATTAATCTCACACAGGGAACAGCAGTGGAGCTCCCACCTCTCATTTAACTAGCGGGAGGAACGGCCTTAACAAAGTGTTCCTCTGAAACTCCCAGACAACTTTATTCAGCGGGTATTATTCATAGAGAAAGAGACAGAGAGGAAGGAGGTCAGATGAAATGAGAGTAAGAGGGAGAAGGAAGGTGTGAGACATGGAGAGAGACAGAGGGAGAGTCTGTTCTATCACCTTCACATCGACCTATATCCTCATGAATATGACGAACGCGCGCACATGGCTGACGTCCAAAAACAAAACAAATAACACAAGAAGAGAAAGGCCCCTTGGACGTCTCCCTTGAGAAATAAATGAGAGTTTTGCAAACATGAAACACTGAAACCCTGAAAGGGAAAGAAAAGAAAAACATCCTCATCAGAAATACCCTGCGATGGCAGCGTGTCTGCCACATGAATGTGTTGGTGAAATGCAATTATCCTCCCTGACGGGGGGGCCAGCTCGTTTAGTTGCTGTTTGCCTTTGCCCGCTGATCATCAAGCGCCATTAATTAAAGCTTGCTATGGTTCTGTGGATTTATACATAAGACACACACAGACACACACACACAGAGCCTTGTACACGTATCTTTGCAGGGTCCTATAAAGCAGCTCCTCGCCTCTTACCATCAAAAAGCCATGTAGATTTGTGGGGTCTGGTATTTTGGTCCCCACTGGACTGATTATTCCAGCATATAGCTTATCTTCATCCTGGTATGTGAAATTAGTATAAGCCCTTGTCATCAGCTTCTCTTACATATGCAAATCAAAATGAAGTGACACTGGTAAAAATAGAAAGTGATGATGTTGGAGAACAAGTGCAAAAAAGGAGTAAAACTACTTATAATGATGTTGACCAAACAGTTTTTCCGTCTTATTCTTGCTTGCTTTGACAAATAGTTTCGATAGAATGTTGACAGACAAGAGAAAGTTTGTAACATCCACAAACTGGCCTGCAACAGTAGATCTGTATGTGTGTGTGTGTGTGTGTGTGTGTGTGTGTGTGTGTGTGTGTGTGTGTGTGTGACCTCGGACCTGTGAGATGACAGATATACTTTAATGAAACACATACACAATCACATATTCACAGCCCCATAGACATCAAAGAGTGCTAATGAATTCATGATTAGCACCGCACTTCCATCACATCACTGGAAAAACACCACAGTGCGTGTATTATCTCCATCTGTGAGACTGAGTCACTGACTATTACCTCAGCATTTAGGAAATAATTGGGATGTTTTCCTGTTTCGTTTTTTTTTCTCTTTAAGGGCTGTCAGCAGCCAGCCAGGAAACTGAGACTGTGAAACTGCATTTACATTTATAAATGTGTGACTCCTCCAAATAGAGAGGAGAGGAGAGAGAAGAGATGAAGAGAAGAAGAAGAAGGGAGGAAGAACTGAGGAGGAGGAGAAGAGAAAAAGAGGTAGAGGAGAGGAGAGAAATAGGAAGTGGAGAGGAGAAGAGATGAAAACAAGAAAGGAGAAGAGGAAGTGAGGAGAGAAAGAGGAAACGAAGAAGAGAGAAAGAGGAAGAGGAGGAGAAAGAGGATGAGATAGAAGAGAGAAGGGAAGAGATTGATTAGTTCCTGCCTGAGCTCCATCAGCTGACGTGGCATCGACATGGCTTCACACCAGACATGTGATGGCTCATGGATAAACTGCCCCCCCCCCCTCCAACCATAAAGCAGATGACAGTTTTTTCCGTTGCGTCTCTCACACGTGTATTAAACCCGGCTGTCGGAGTCACTGCTCAAAACCTCAGACACAAACATCCAGTCAAGTTCAAAGATCAGCGGCTCGAAATCCCCCCGTTCTCAGCTGGAGTATTTTTGATGCTGCAAAGCTAATTTCAGGGACAACAGTATTAGGCGAAGCTATTATGGATATGTCAGGAGCCATTTTGCTTTGGCTATGATTTTGTAATGGTGAGCCAAGGCCAGACACAACAATCGGAGGAGACGACAAACAAACGAGTCTCGACATAATAATCTCTATTTATAGTGTTGAAGGAACGACTCGGGAAACGAAGAAACTGTCAAAGTCTTTGGTAAACAGCTTAACTCCTCACTGTGCGGAAAAATATTCAAAAATAACTATCACATTCATAAAACACTACGAGTCAAATGGGATTAGCAGATTATGAGTGAGTAAGAAGTAGAGTAATTACACATAATCCTTTATATTCACGAAGAAAAAAATAAGGCTTTTTCCACACTTATCTGGGGTAATCTGTCACAGCGGGGGGGAGAGGAGGTGAAAGAATGACAGTCGCTGTGTGGAAGACGACAATTAAGACAACTGCATGAAAACAGAAGCACAATGGTGAGGTGAGGTTCAAAAGACAGGACAACAGCCGTGTCTCAACTCGGGGCCGCGTCCTTCGAAAGCTGCATTTTACTGTCCCAGTTCGAAGGCTGCTTCAAATGTGGACGAAACATGCGTCCTTCCATCCCGAGAAATAAACTCTCCAACGGTTGGATCCTTCCCAGCCAGACCTATCCCAGAATTCATTCTGCTTTAGTGACGAAATGTTAGAACGACAATATCACTTGTTTATTTGTTTCTGAAAAACTTTTTGTCTTATCCTAATAAGTGGTCGGCCACTAACCTGCCTGCATCTACCCGACTTCACAAGGCTGAAGCAGAGATGAGAGCCAGAAGTTTCGAAGGAGAAGTCAACTTCTAGCAGTTGTCATGTGTTTTGGCGTGCATCCTGAATGCCTCGTGATACGGTGTGCTATCGTTGTAGTATGTGAATGAGTAGTAGCCGTATTGTAGTAGTAAAGACAGTATACTGTATGTAGGAGCAGGAGTTTCAGTGTGAGCAGGAGTCTCAGAGCAAAAAACAAGTGAGTGAGGGAGCCAGAGAAAGGCAAAAGATGGATGGAGAGAGAGAAAGAGACAGAGATAATGACAGAAAGAGTGAGAGTGAGAGTGAGAGAGAGAGAGAGAGAGAGAGAGAGAGAGAGAGAGAGATGAAGAAAGAGAAGACAAGCAGTCAGAGATGTGTGTCCCAGATCAGTGGATGTACTGAGAGTAGTGGTGAATCCCCTCCTCCTCCCAAAAACCTCCTCCCACCCCCGTCCCCTGCTGAGCTCTGGCACTGATCAGAGGAATAAGCGTCACTCTGCATCGCAGCCACACACTGGGACTGGAGCAAAACAGTGTCCCTGCACTCAGCCAGCATAATCACAAATCCACACACAGACACACAAACCACGCAGACCACGCAGACCACAACACAGCAAAACACACTCCAACGTGACACCTCGGCATAAAATACACACAAAACGCCACAAGCATACAGAGCAGGAATGTCCCCGAGCGCACACACACACACACAAACTGGCATTATACCTTGGCGCAGTCCACATTATGCCCCCCCCCCCCACTCCTTTCCACTGCCACAACAATGGTGAAAACCAAATTAAACTAGGAAAGTAAACTGAGGATTTTGCAGCTTGCCGGTGGCTGCGAGGGGTGGGTGAGGGGGGGTGGGGCACTCAATCCAAACACATGCAGGACATTTGCACTTTGTTTTCAGACTTGCCGCATCACTGAGGTCAATCTGATGCACATCTTGATGCAATGACACTGATGTAAATATACGGATTAAAGAGCTGTTAATGTGAAATGATATGATTCACCTCTTTTGGGAACACAGTGCTGTTCGACACAATTTGTTTCAAGCAGCGGTGCTCCTTCTATAATTTAGAGCAGCACAGCATATTTCTCAAATTGCAAGCATCTTGTCAAATTGTCAGACGGAAAATCTGAAGTGTCACCAAACATTTGATTTGCAGCAGCTCTGTGGAACGTGGAGCTCGTCCTCCTCCTCCATGATAATCTGTGACTCATCCGGAAACGCCGGCAACTCATAAGAGACTTGGCCGCGATTCTTGACGCGTTGCAATCAGGTGATATCTGATCTGATCATCTCACAATTATGGTTTTAATGCCATGGCCTATCAGAGTATTATTGCAAACATTTGATTTCATTATTAAAACTATTATGTTTAGAAGCAGCTTCAACAATATTCTGGGATATTGAGAAACAACAATGAGGCTGAATTATATTATAATAAAGCAAAGCCCTTTTATTTACACGCACACACACCTGTGAACAAACAGACAACAACTTAAATAATGATGGAGTAATCGGGTTTAACACACCTATCCTCCTGAGCTAACCCCTGCTGGTACACAAAACAGATGGTGCACTCGTCTCTCTCAGGAAAGATGGCAGTGGAGAAGAAAAAGGAAGGACAGAGAGGATAGAGAGAGAGAGAGAGAGAGAGAGAGAGAGAGAGAGAGAGAGAAGGCGGGGTGTCCTTGGTGTTTACATCAAGTCGTGGATTAGCAGCGTGGATTACTGTCACCAGATACCCTGTCTAGATCGGGGTTAGGAGGTCTAATCCACCGCGGAGCTGTTGATATTACAAAAAAAGCCTGAGGATTGTACTGTCAACCGGGTCCATGTCATATGAATGACAAAAAAAACAACTGAGAGACATTATGTTCTACAAACCCAGTGTTTACAAGCAGCAACACACTGAGAATAACATGTTATTTTTTAATTATTTGAGCTAGAACTGAATCTAAAATCTGTACCTGACATTTTTAAGGGAAATTGGTTTATACCACACACGTGAATTCCCTACGTTGAGGAGGAATTATGTCTTACTACATGTGCTAACTACGATTATACTGCATAAGTGGCTTTCAAATGGAGACGATATATTCACCAAACAGAATGATGATGTTCATGACTCTCGAAAAGCCCCAGGTTACGTTAAATGGCAACGTTTACGACGATTCCTTGCCAACGCTTTAAATTCTTCCTACAAGAGCCTTGGCATTGGCGGTAGCAGCGTGATTAAGGGTTGAAGGTTTTCCTCAGTGGGGAAAACAGATAAGAGTGTCTTCGGCTTGGCCGGATGCCTCGCCAAACACAACATCCGTGTTCTGAAGGTGGGAAGCCAGAAAGGGATCATGTCCTTGTAGCAGCATGAGAGGCGATCCCTGCGTTTCGATCAGGATCCCTGGGCGGGATGAGCTGTGATGGGGGGGTGGGATAGCGTAGACGTTTGCCCGTGTTACACCCCCCCCCCCACCCACCCACCCCCCCACCCTTAGCACTGGACGAAAGGAAGAGCAAGTGACTCCTTGTGTATCAGATGCTTCTCCACAACAATCGCACGACAACAGCCTGTATGTCCTGAAAAGACACTGGATGACAGAGTCATAGCCGAGCATATGAATCACTGATCCAGTATAAGTGTGTCAAGAATAAACCCATTTTCTGTGTCTCATCTTTTCTGACTTTCGTGCGAGCTCGCCGTCTATCTCTCCGTCTCTCCTCTTCACTCTCCTGCAGTGAGTCAGAGCATTTCAAAGAAGGGGTCTAGGCAATGATCCAACTGGACAACCCCTCTGGATTTTAGAGAAATAGCTGACATCTGCCCGTCCCCTCTTCTCGCTCAATCGCTTTCATTTTTCGCCACTCCTCCTCTCTTCCTCTCACACATCTGAGACTCGCTAATCCTCCTCGGCAGAAGAGGGGTTCAAACGCACTCATTTTTCTAAACACACACACACGCGCGGAGTCAGGTCCCTCCAGAAGGTTTTCAATACAGAAATAATAATCTCTGCATTGTGTCTTTGGTTGCTGGTGGAACTGCACTGCAAAGAGAGCGAGGAACGACAGAGTCCTTGAGGGAGAGCAGCACTCAAATAGTCCTTGTAGTTTCCAAGTAAGGTCAAAGCGCACACTGAAAACCTCCACACACACACACACACACACACACACACACACACACGGCTAGTCCTCTGTGCAGTGAGTGCTGATGCAGGCTGAGATATAGGTGAGTTATCAGCAGTGCACATCAACAGGCTCTAATGACATTAGGAGGACTGTTGAGGAGGCCTGCCGTCGGCGGGTCGCTCTGATTGGCATCTGATTCTGTCAGACTTCCTGAATGGGCGGGGCCTCCGAGCTTGACGCAGACGACAGAGCAGCGATTGGACAGGGCCATTGACAGGGTGAACCTGATGAAGCTCTGGATTCAATTAGGATGGAGTCCCGGCTGTTTATGAGGAATGATGTTACAGAAATGATAATGAGCTTTACTCGCATGTATTAATTGATGGTGTAAAAACTAAATAGCAAGCGAATGCATAGTTTAAAACAAAAGACAGTAAAAGTACAGCAAACCTGAGCAAACGTTTGAAACCTTCTGACAAGAATACATAAAAAAGAAATCACTTCTTGGGACGGTTTTAAGCAAAAAAAATTGAAAACTGCATCGGTGAAGCCTGGAGCAGAGTGTCGATACCTGCCTGTAATATATATTTAACAAGCCGCACACATGACATACGTGTTAACAAAGATGATACACTCTCATCATTCTCCAAACTGCCCCTAGTTATGGTCCTGTTGTGCCTTATAAGCTCGTTTGGAATAAAAAGGCAGAGATATTTTGCTGTAATTATGATAAATGCAGCTAAGAATCCTCCATAAACGGTGTTGCTAGGCGCTGTCTGACAGCTGCTTTCACAGAACAAATTCAAAGCCTCTAGCTCCCTTCTCCTTTTCCTCTCCTCTCCCTCTATCCCTCTCTCTCCCAATTCCCTTATTCCCCGCGCTCACGGGTAGACAGGAATGCAGGGCCGTGTCGACAAATCAGCACTCGCTTCCATCGGCTGCCGACTGGCACCATCTGAAGTCCCAACACGTCCTCCCCTCTCTTTCTCCATCCATCCATTCTTTCCTTCCCTGTTCCTGCTCTCCTTCCAGCTCTCCCTCACCGGTTCATGAGAGCAAAATCTCTCTCCCTTTCTCCATCCTTCCTTCAACTCCCTCCCTCCTTCCTTTCTTTCTTTCCTCTGCAGGTCTGGTTTCCAGTATCCCTCTTTCCTCCCGACACAGTAATTATGAGTTATAGTTTGCTTGAAGCTGGAATGATGGATGTTTTTGCTGCAGAATGAGAAACAAAACACGGCAGTGCAGCGTGTTCTGTGTGTAGACGCCTTGTGTGTTTTGGTTAAAGAGACAGAAATGACTTGTCACCTTCAAGGCAGCATTTTGCTGTGGAGCTGCAGAAGCATCCTGGTGCTCGTGTCTATCTGGATAAGAGCCTGGCTGTTTTATCAGCACGGCTAATATTACCTGCTAAAAATTGTACCTCATCATAGATTCATGTTGGCTCGTAAAGACGACACATTTGCAGAAACACCAGATATGTACGACATTACATAATATTATTACCACGTTTGTTTGTTAACAAGATAACACTGAAACTACAAGAGAGATTTCCATGAATCTTAGTGGAAACATGTCGTATGGGTCAAGGATAAACGCATTCAATCTTGGTGTGGATCTGGATCAGGGGTTGATCCAGGAATTTGTTTTTCCTCTCTCTTCGACATGGCGAGATATTGGGCGTGTTTCAACATTTTCCTTGATTTCTTAGGGAATTATTCATGGATCTTGATGAAAGAAACCAGGCATGTTTAGGGGGCTGGAATTTAGGAGTGTGTGGAATTTGGTGCAGATCTAAATAAAACACCAGGATTATAGTGAATTTAAATGTGGTTTCATAAGGGAACTGTTGGGCCTTGTTTGGTAGCAGGATAAAGGAAACACCATGAAACCGTTTTCCACCAAACTTACTGAAGGGAATAAGTCTGGGAATGAATTTTGGTGCAGATCAAGAACTTCTTTTCGTGTGTAGGATTGTTTCGCCTTAGCAGATGCATATCCGCTCTAAGTGCCATTATACTGTATATTTGAGGAATCTCCACCAAGTAGGGTTACGTTTTAGATTTTGCTCACTGTAAACACACACATTACACACACACATACATCACTGTAAGCAGTAAATCCCTCCAAGCAGATATCCACACACGTACGCAGGCATGATGTGACCGCTGAGGTTTTCATCATCGTGTGGCCACCAGTGTCTCTGGGTTGTTGTAAGATTTGATTTCCAGCTAAGGTGACGTCCTCAAAGCTCTTCTTTCACATTGGCTTTTCCCTATTCCTCTGTCTTCGCTGCCTCTGTCTTCGCTGCCGGCTATATCCGAGCATTCAGCGCCACTGAATCAGGTAATAAATCAGGAGTTGCAACACTTCATTCTACACACAGCACACTTTAGGCCTACAATCATAATAAACAGCTTATGTGGGATGGTACAGTGGAGGTAATGTGAATAGGGAGGAGTGGGATGGCGACGCCTATTGAAAACATTGCCCAGGGAATTGGGAGATTAGGCCGGGAGAAAAAGGAGGTTGTATGATTAATGTGGTAACTAAAGCTCTGTCACAAGTCCTCCCTGGGAGCTTCCCCTAAATGTTGAGACTCTCTTATTTAAGGTGGCTCTTCAAACACAGAGCTGCAGGAGGTAACGGTAAAATAACGTCTCTAAATGCAGCTGGCGGTCGTCAGGGCCTACGGCAAAACTGGAACCAGAAATGCAGATCAACAACGAGGCTCGTCGCTTGTTGAGCCGTTAATATCGGGGGGAAGGCTGAACTGTAACTTCAGAGAAATGTGCTTCGTACTCAGACACTGATCCGTACCGCAATGATGCACAATCAAAACATGGGTTGAGGGCAAAGGGAAGGGAGAGGGTCAACTGAGTGGGGAAAGAAGGGGCAATTATTTCACAGCCGACATTTTGACATGTCATAGCATGAAAAGCCGAGACTGTTACTTAACTAATAGCGTTAACAAATGTACCTGTGAGCCAGCCTGAACAATACCCGAGCTGTGTAACACAAAATGCAATTCAGCTATTATTTATGATTAATGTTTTCCTGCTGTGACATGTCAAATTACCTGCTGAGAAAGTCCTATAGAGACACATACAGGGAAACTGACAGATATGCACCGCACCCAAACCCTAAACAGACACACACATTCACACACACACACAAAGTTCAGGGGTTACGGCAAAGTGTGCAAGAGTTCAGTTGGCTGAGGCAATGTGGTGCCTCAGGGGAAAGCACATGTAAATTTTAACCATAACATTTGCATACCCTCTGATCTAAACCGTTTTCATGGTGGAATAGAAATTTGAAAAAACAATCTGCCCTGATTGATGTGGCCACAGAAAAGCAACAAAGGAACCCGTCAAGTCTGTCACAATACTCGATACAACCTTTTCAACCCTTACAATTCACCATATCATTGCTTTAACTTGTATGAGTCACTAACCTCCAGTTAAACTTTATCATTCACTCCCATCACAGACATAAAAACGTTGTTAACACTGTCAGAATGTTGTTTATTCCCAGCAGGTTGCAGCTTGTGTAACTAGAGGGGGGGGAATAACATCTCTCCATGTCAAAATAACTGCTCCTGAACTCACCCCTCAGCTAAATCAGGTTTTCTGGCTGAGTCACAGTAAACAGGATCAGACCTGCCCCGGTTCAGACGTTTCGTCTTAACAAATGACGCCAGTGATCCCCGACCACTGACCACACAGGCAGCTGCACAGTCTGTTTGTATTCATGCTCTATATCTAACTTTATTTCTCCGCTTCTCCTTCTGAATCCTTCAGCGTAGTGACCCGTCTTCTTCCGCTTTCTTCTTCTCTTGCTGTTGCTGAACGCAGCTAAAGCAGACTTGACCTCAAAGATTAACTTCTTAGACATGAAAGCTTGATAATTTCCAAGGCTTTGTGGTGATTATAAAACGTTAAACTGCTGCCTATTCTCTGATCCTCGCTCTGTTCCTACATTGTTTTGTTTTTTTTATGAAGTATGAACCCAGGTGGGAAGGTCCTCGGTGCATCAGGTCTGTTTGTTGATGTGTGTTAACAAGTGTGTGTGTGTGAAGCAATGTGTGGACGCGAGTTCTGCAGAGCCCCCCACACAAAAGACAAGGAGTGAACTACTAGACAATAACAGTTGTGTTAATCCATCCTTTTTTCCACCATTCCATCGCACACACACACACACACACACACACAAAAGAAGAGCACCATGCACATCTGCGAGCCTCATCAGTGCAGGGGTTGATTTGCTTTGCTTAAAGGACATGGATTACAGCTTTACCCCTCTAATCCATACTGGTGATGAAGAAGAGTCTTAAAGATTTCGACTCCTGGTTTACTACGCACAGATGGAATGAGGTCAGACGACTGGGCAGTAGTGTCCTTTTGAATTAATTCTTTGTTTCTTTAATTCACTTTTAACTGGCAACTAACCTAGTCTCCACTAATCCACTGACACAAAATAAAGGGCAAAAGTTCATTATTTTCAGGGCTTGACAAAACACTTAAATTAACCACATTTTGTCATTTATACTGACGTTCTAGTGAGAAATATGGAAAAAAACAACACTGCTATCAGATAACAACAACCTCACAATTCAATGTTTTATCTGACAGTGAGACACACAATGCATTGGATTTTACTGTGTTCATGGTTGTTCCCATTAATTATCTAGACCGTGGCAGCACACCATATTCTAACATGTCCCAATAAACCAAAACACTTTGTACCTTCTCAGTGATCTCCTGGTGCAAAGAAAACAATAACGCTACGCACACACTCTTCTTTTAAAGAAGTTTACGTCATTCTATTGTCATCCTGTTCATATGCCAACCTGGTGTAAATTACCAAGTATAGGTGAGTATAGGCCAAGTGCAATGGATTGAGAGTGATGGGACATACTAGAGAAGACAGAATGTCGACACCTGCACAGACTTGCAGCCCTGCGGTAATGGTCTCAGAAAACTGAAAAATGAGCAGTTTGACAGCATGTGTCAAAAGTGCCCCTCCAGCAGCTGAGCTATTCTAATTTTAAACACATTGAGCAAATGGTGCTGCTGTATTATCACTACGACTGCCGGAGAAAGAGCAAAGACGGAGAGAAAGAGAAGGAGAAGAAAACAGCTGGTGTGATAAATAAGCACAACTGGAGAAATGGATTTGTCATTTTCCTAAAAGGTCAAAGTAGAAAGGAGAAAGTCAGTGATTTGATATAGTGACTAGAGTAAAATGAGTCAAAACAATAAATGTAAAAAAGTGATATTTAGGCTGATCTTCAGACTAAACTACTTTAAACTACTGTCCCAACGCACTCCATCTCTATCTCCTATCCATCTATCTACTCAAACTAATGTTGGCATGATGCCGTGACAGGCAATTGCCAGTAATTGCTAATAATTGTCAATAATTACAGTACAGGCGCCCCCCCTTTGGGCGTCTTATGAAAATGTTGACGATGTTAATATTTAATCGATGAGTGAAATGATGCAACGGGGAGACATCACGCTGCAGATGCATGTCACACTAATGCCCATTAAGGTGAAGTCAAAGAGAGTACACAGGATATTCTGCAGCCTGCACAGTGAAAACTGGGGGGTGGGGGTGGGGGGTTGCTAAGGGTCATGCAAGGGTCACACTGACACACATCCTTCTGTATATGTGGACCTATATATTCCTCCTGCTGCACCCCCTTTGCTCTGCTTGACCGCCAGGGGAAAGGTCAGAGCTCAAATGCTGCTAAGTCAACGAGCACAGACAGGTGATCGGAGGTGACGCCCTTGAAGTGATGAAAGCATTGAAGCAGCAGCGGCACGATCTGAAAAACCTGATGCATATATACTCAACTTATCACTGCATTGTTTGTAAATCCATCTGTTGGAAAAACAATACATTTAGAATCTATAAGGGAGATGAAATAAAGGTCTTCATTGTTGCACTATTGGTCCACACCATACTTTACAAATAGTGTGATTGTGGAGGCGTGTGTGTTACATATGGAAGTGCATCCTTACAACAAAACATTTCACAATATGTGCACTAACAATCAGCTTTGTGTTTTTTTTTAATGCAAACCAATTATATTCAACGACTTGGTATGTGCATGTGTCTGTGTACAGAGTCTGTTCGAACATATGTCTGTACTTTGCTCTGTGATGTCCTGTAGGGCACAAACAGCTGTTTAATTGTGTGGGTGGGATAAAACATCAGGGTTTCGGTCACCTCTGTCACTATGGTCCTAGTTCGCTGATTGAGCAGTTTGGCAAGATTGGAAACTTTTTCCCTTTAAAATGAGGGAACCCATCACTACAGGTAGAGTCCATTCAATTTCATTTTTTTAAGTCTCTAAGTTGAGATAAGAGGCCCCTCAGCTAAATTTCAAATAGAAAAGTTTTAAATAAGTTTCTAAAATCTGTCTTCAATTTGTCATTATTGGGAAATTACATGTAGATTGTTTTTTTTTGCATAACGCTCAACTGGATTTACATAAAAACACCTATACACTAGTTATGTGTGTGTGAGCATTTTCACTAACTGAGATGAGAGTTTAGGTTTACATGGCATTACACGCCTCTCCACATCCTCTCCCTCCTCAAACTTTCCCTCTTCCTTTCACTCCATCCCTTAAAGCCTATGGCATAAACACATCAGACAAGCTTTCTAGCCTGCTGTCGTTCACAGTGGCAAGTGAGGGGATGCAAATTGTTATCCAGCGTTTGGCCCCCTCTTCCTTCCTCCGCTCCTCCTCCCCCTGCTTTGGTCTCTCCGTAGCTTGTCATGGCCGTTTTGATACTTTGATTTTCTGCAAGCTTTACCTCATCGCATTGCTTTTCCCAGGGACATGGAGGAAAACCTCTTACACAGGGACACACACACACAACATAACTATCTGGTTGCCAGATTTGCCGGCGGGTCCAGAACAACCCAATCAAAGCCCAGCTGGAGGGACTGCCGTGACAATGCAGAACGGATGGACACAAAGAAAGGGGAGTGGGGAGGGAGGGATGAAAACCTCTCTCAGAACTTGTGCTTCCTCCACAGTCACATTTGTAGACTCACAGAGGAGGGGGGGAGAGCAAGAGAGAGAGGGGAGGGGGAGGAATGGCTTTTTTTTTGTAGGCCAACAGGAGAAAAAGTCAGAGGGAGGATGCTTGATACATACAACAAAGTGGCTCACCTTTCCTCCTCTGAGGTCTGGGGAATTGGAATAGTGCTGA
Source organism: Hippoglossus hippoglossus (assembly GCF_009819705.1). Taxonomy (NCBI): domain Eukaryota; kingdom Metazoa; phylum Chordata; class Actinopteri; order Pleuronectiformes; family Pleuronectidae; genus Hippoglossus; species Hippoglossus hippoglossus. Next base: position 11,675,842 of record NC_047173.1, read on the forward strand.
TGTATCCAACAACTCCCAGTGCTGTGTGTGTGGGAGATGGCGGAGGGACGGAATGGGATGTGTGCTCAGAGCTGAGAGGCTCAGTTACAACAGCTAAAGTTTGCCCATGTCAGGTTCTACTGGGCATCTAGTTGCTGCACAGTTATTAATCTGAATATCATGTAAATGCTTTCTCCACTATCTGCTATATACGCTGAAATGACCGGTCGATAAAATCAATCAATAAAGTTAATCAACTTTTTTGATGGCTTGACATTTATCAAGCTAATTGCATGTGCTAGTTCCAGCTAAGGATTTAGTGACTTTCTTCGTGAGTGGGCTATTTATAATAATTATATACAGTAGGCTGAATAATCATTAAATCTATCATCTTGTTATTTATTTTTGTTTGTTTGTTTGTTTGTATTTTGTTGTTTTTAACTCTGTGATAAAATGCATGTAATGTGTTCTTAACCTAACCAGGAGTAGCACCACACAAACACAATAAAGGCTTTCTCTTTAAAAGATGTTTTGCCCGGGAGCAGATATTGTGATACTATCACCAGATGGTGGCAGTAAGATGCACATAAAAGCCGTTTGTCAACCGACAATAAGCAACAAATAAAGAAAGCTCTACGACAAAATACATGTAAAATGTGTGGAACTCAGAAATCAAGGTGCAGTAAAAGCCTTCATTAATCTACCACAACTATGCACAGTGACACACACACACACACACACACACACACACACACACACACACACACACGTAAACCTTTCATGTCGCTTGAACACTCAAGTAATTTCCCGAACAATAACACATATTTGATTTCCTTCCCTAAACTTTATGATTGCATGACTTATCAGTGATAATTAACAGATTAATAACACATAAGTACTTGATACACACAGTATCGGTTACTGTAGAGATTCTCAAAATGCAACCACACAGTCGTCAGTGCTGAGAATGTCAACACGTACCAGTGCTCGTCTTTCCGCTGCGGATCAAAATTAATTGCGAATCTTCTGAGCCGGTCGTTGTCATTTGAAAGGTCAAAAGTCCATCACAATATCAAACCATCACTTCTCTTTAGTGCCTCCTGCTAGTTTTCCGAAGGAGGAGCAGCGGTGAGGACGGTATCTGTGGCGGGGTTCTCAGTTGACAAATCAAGTTGCCATAGGAACACAGTTAGTTGCGTGGGTGGCAGGTAAAGATGGTGTGTGTCACTATAGTGGAACAATTTAATTGGCCTGCCTAGGCTGAGCCAAACAGCTTTCAATGTACAGTTTAGACGACTGCAGATCCAAACAATCATCACAACAGCGGAGGGGAGACAGAAAGGATGACAAAAATCAAACATGTGTCAGAGTTGAGGGATGATATCATGTGTGAGTAAACACGGCCTGCAGATTAACCAGGTTCATGATTCACCAGCTTAGGGGGGAAGAAAAAAGGAAGGAGGTTTGCGAGGGTACGTGGAAAAACTTTCAAAATGTGGTGCAGTCAACCCCTTTCCTGGAAACTTTAATCCCAGCAATCAAAAATCAATACCCGTCACTGATGAACTCAACCAGAATAACAAATTAAACTCTAACCCTGTTCCAGGAGAGGAACAAACTTCTCCAAAAGCACTTGGCAAGAGTTGAGCCCTGGCTAAGAGGCAGTCACTGCATTCGCACAAGCCATACCAAATCCCATCAACACAAGAAGAAGAAAAAAAACACTCAAGAAAGGCAAAATCCCAAATTCAAAAGGGAGCGAGCACACAGAGAGAAGAATAACACAAAAATCCTGTGTAAGTCTGGTTAAATCTGTCTGTAACATCCCCAACATTATGCTGCGAGACTGTGATATATCCTGAGGGGAGGGGGGGAGACAGGAGAAGGTGGGATGATGTAGGGAGGGTATTACAGTAAAGCACATCCTCCCCCTGCCCGTCCCACTGCCTTCTGGCTATAGCGTGGCAGGGGTCCACCCTGAGCCCGCTGCTACACAATTACTGTGCTAACGGTGCATACTGATGCCCCCTGACACCGCTGACACACACAGGAAGTGAGACAGTCATCTGTTTGGATCCTGGTCCATGATCATCATCCAAACAAAGGACACCTCCCGCTAAGAAACAACACAAAACTGTAAAAACATAGTAATTACTGTATTTTACCCAGTTCATACAGGGGTCTGAATCACAGCAGCACTACACTTGAGCAAAGTAACCATCACGCCGACAAGCACAGTTCCTTCTGCGCGACACGCGAGAGGAAGAATTGTGCGCTTAATCAACATATTAAAAGCACGGCTCCTTCCTGCAGCCACACTTAAAGAAACCCCTTGCTTTTGAAAAATGGACTTGTGAGAAATAAAAAAGCCCAGACGTTAGAAGTGTCAGCCTGAACACAGCCCCGGAGCGATGAATTAAAGCAATAAAAAACGTTTCACATGTTGGTTGTAGGTTACATGATAAATATGGAGAGCTCTGAGGTATTGTCTGGCGCGGATTAATAAGAAATGTGTGTGCACGCATGCATGCATACATACTTCAGCATGCGTGCCCATGCTTCTTTGCGACAGGCGGGATGAAAACGGAATTAGGGGCCTAATCCTTGCGTGGACTTAAGGCGTCGGCGCGCGAGCAAATGAGAGCGAGTGAGAGGGAGAGGAGAGAGAAAAAAAAAATGCCCCAAGTCTGTCTGCAATTTCCTCATCATTTCATGCATCTGAAACAAAACTAATTTACTGCTTGTCATGCTCGGCTAGGCACACACAAACATAAGAGCCAATATGCCACAGCGTGGCATCTGCCGCTGCATCAAAGAGAGCTGTTTATATATCAGACTCACGGCTCCATATGAATCATAGAGACCTGGAAGAAATGCTTAACATGGTCTGATCAAAAGGAGCAGTCTGGCGAAACCCACCGATACACTGGTGCCTTTCCACATCTTCTGATTCCTATCTGCAAACAGCTACATCCCGTATCTTCAGCCTCACTTTATATCCCTCCTCATAGGTCGTTCCAATGTCACGACCGTCGGGATGTTTTTGCCCAAACCCGCACACAAACACACAAACACACACACACACAGAGATAAAGTTATGTGCTTGGCAGAAAGATATGGGAGGAGAGAGCTGGAGGCAGAGGGAGAGAAGGATTGAGAAGAAGATGAAAGGGAGCATGAGAGAGGGCTGGAGGGAGAAAATAAAAGTGGTGCAACTGTGATATAGGAGCATGTACATGTACCGGGTCCCATTATAAAAGCATGTGACAGCTTAATAGGACTTGGGCTGCCAATAAGCGGAAAAAAAAAGAAGTTGTACGTACGTACGCACGCCCACACACACACGCCCACACACGCCCACACACACACACACACACACACACACACACACACACACACACACACACACACACACACACACACACACACATATATATGATTATATGTATCTTCTCTGTTGGCGTCACACACATATGCTGAGTAAAGCATTCATAGGAGAACAAAGGTTCTCATTAAATTGGACGCTGTGGCGTGTATTGATTTCTCCCAACAGAATTTACAACGCCTATTGTTTGGAGATGCTCGCTTCAGAGCTACGCTGTCATTGCTGTGGCAAACATCAATATGCAGCTCTATGGTGCATTACCAAAGGGTTAATTACATACTTGTAAGCAATTATTCTCCTAATGTAGCATAGAATCCCTCCCCTCCACATTGGAATTTAGATGAAAACCATCAAGTCCTCGGTCAGTGATACCATCTTTCTAATGAAGTGTCAACCAAAACATAATAGACTTTGGATCTTGCGTCGCAGAACAAGATCTCAGCATTGAGAGCAAAGAGGGAGGTTTTATGTGGCCACGTCAAAGACGTGGCCACATAAAAGTGTATCTGAAAAAGTGTATCTGAAAAATAGTTTCTCAACAAACCAAAATACAAAAGACTTTCATATTAAAGTATCCATAAAAATTTGTATGTATACATTTAATGGTCCAAAAATATGAGACAAATTATAGTTGGAAGAAAAGTTGGTGAGACGGAAATACAGTTTTCAATCCTCTCTGTTGTGTGGACTGGACACAAGCCTGTGGCTGGTAGTCCTGTCACAGCACCGAGGAGTGTGTGTGTGTGTGTGTGTGTGTGTGTGTGTGTGTGTGTGTGTGTGTGTGTGTGTGTGTGTGAGAGAGAGAGAGAGAGAGATCAAGTGAGGAAGAGAGCAACAGAACGAGAATGAGAACAAACAGAGAGCTCCATTCAGGTCCAACCCACAGACACATCATTCAGTCGAACATGACGATACGTCTCTCTGTGACCAGAGTATTCATATAGGGCCTCGGCAGGCCAGTCACAGATGCATCATTAACACCCCCCCCCCCCCACACACACACACACACACACACACACACACACACACACACACACACACACACACACACACACACACACACACACACACACACACACACACACACACACACACACACACACACTTCCGCCTGAGACTTGGCTACCATGCATTAATACTGCCACAGAGAATCCTTCTACGATTTCCCATTTAAATTCATTCGCATTGCTCTATTCAATGGAGCTGTACTCTTGTAAGTGCACGGCCCCAAAAATGTAATGAATGTCTTAACTGCCAAGGTTGCAGTGAGAGTTTATCCATTAGCAAGACATAATATTGACAAGGCCACACTCCCCGGGCCCAAACTCCAGCCTTGTAGCCGTAACATTGGCCAACAGACAGGGTGTAGTATGTCAATGTGAGGTGCTTACAGGCCGATAAAGGCTGCTGTTCCAATTCCTATAGGCAGGGGTTGATGGACAGCACAAGGAGAGAGGGGGAGGGAGGGAGGGAGGGAGGGAGGGAGAACGAGTGGTGCCAAGGGCTCTCGCAGCCTTTAAGAGTTGAGCTGGAATTTGGTGAAACGACAAGGAGGCAAGGAGACACAGATGAGATAGGATTATCAAACTGCTCAAGGACTAAATGTTACTCTCTTCAGACCTTGACAGCAGCAGAAGATGCACACATGCAGTAAGAGGACATAACACGCGTGAACATTCATGCGGACGTGTGCGTTAACACAGAAAAAGGAGGCACAAGCACAAAGGCTCCTGCCAGCCACAGTCACACAGACAAACAGGGGAAGTTCAGCCTGCAGTATAGAGACACTTTCCCCTGGAGACAAGCTGCTTTCCTTTGCCTCACCGTCACAGGCAGTTAAACAGCAACTAATGGACCACACATCAACCAGCAGCATCTCAGGCTTTTTTTCCTGAATGTTGTTTTCAGCTGCCCATAAAAAAAACAAAATCAGACTTCGGAGCCAATAAAGATTCGCTCAGCGAAAAACAACCTTTTTCTCAAACCACCCCACAGCATATCTGAAATATACCACATGTGACTGCTATGAAACATCATCCAAACAAACCCTTAAATTATGTGGTAATAAACATATATGTTTTGATTAATTGTCCAACAAAAGCCTCATATATGGGATCAGACTCTCCACTGCACCAGCCTGTGAAGCCATACTGCCCCTTATGGATTTCCAGCATATAGCCTTGTCCCTGCTCCCTCTGTTGAGTGCACACTAAACAAGTATGTTACCTTTTTGTTAGGACCTTTAAAAACATAACTAAGACCGTATAACTTTGGTGCTTATGAGATATTCGCAACAATATCAATAACACAATGCTGATCACATAGGGTAAAGTCAAACAGGGACTGGAGGGAGCGACGCTGAATTGATGCATTGAGTCTGGAGTGCAGGTGGGTAGAGGGAGGGAGAAACCAGCAGAGGGGCTCAGTGTGACTGCTCGGCGAGGGATCTGCATTTTGCATATAGGGCTGGACCGGAGCAGCTGTTTTCTGCGCGTGAGGGGCGAGAGACGCAGGGAGCAAGGGAGGTGAGGAAGGGAGGGAGGGGAGCAGCAAGAGAGCGAGAGACGAGGCGACGTTGGCGAGACAAAGTTTATGAGTCACATTTGGAATCAAAGACCTACAGCACACTACACGGCTGATGCAGAGTGTATTCAAAAGAGCCCAGATGAATAGGAATCAGCTCAATCTTAAAAAAAAACCTTCCTATTCAGATATAGATGAAACTGATGCTGGGAGATTACCCACAGTTAAGCTCAACCATAGAAATCCATTAACCTTGAATATGGGTAATGTTTACAGAAGCACGTGCATCAATTTAAGACAGTGTTTAACTTTAAATGAGGAAAAAATGCGTCTCTTGGCTTATATGAGGCATAACCCTGAGGGGAAAGTGCGGCACAGTCTAAATCCACGAGTGTTGACTATCCAAATATCTTTTAAATCATCTCAGTAAGTCACCAAGTTTGTTCAAGTGCAATTTGGCAGAGCTGTAAAAACCCAGCCTTGTGAAGTACATCATAAAACCATTTACAGATCACCACAGTGAATGGCTGCAGGTTTCTACTACGATATCAAAGCCAAAAATCCTTCATATAATCTGCAGAATTGAATATGTTAACCTTAAATTGCACCCATCACGTGACCCTACACGGAATATCATCACTGGTAATAAAATGCCAGGGCTTAAGATAAGGTCACAGTAAACTCGGTGTGCCTGCTGCATACCACAGAGACCAAGTCCCTGTAGACACATTAAAATGTTTTCCCTGTTAACACGAGTTTCCCTAAAGTCGAGCTCTTCTTCAGGCGCTCTGTCTGAGCCACATCGGTCAAGTTCACCAGCTCTGGGGAGAGAGAGACACCGCCACATCCCAGCGATCCTGAAAAACCCACATGGGGAGAAACGTGGCTGAGTTAATTCGGCATAACGCAACGTGCACGAATTATCACACAGCAGACACGGCCACTCGTAAAATATTAACTGTGCGCACTGGCTGCAAAAGCAAACCCAGGAATACGAGGGTTGTGCAGCTGTGCATCCTCGATGCTGCAAAGAAGCCGCTTGCAAAGAACCTCCCGAGCTTCAATAGTTTCAGGCTCCTTGAAATCCTGCATCCCTGAAAAGGCTCCAAAAAGGCAGGAATTCAAGAACTTTCTAAAGAATCACGCTGTGCACCATTATAATTCATGATTTTTTTTGTCGGAACATGTCGAGGGATTTGCAGTTGCTAAGCATCCTGCACAAAATCATGTGTATAGTAGAATATGAGAGTTTTTTTTGAGTCGAGCCTTAAATCCCAAACTGCAGTGCATGCATGGCTCTGCACTCCACTGGAGCTGCTCCGTGCATTGGGAGGGGAAACGCATTAATCCGACGCGGACTCCTCCACAAATCTTTCTCTTTTTAACCTTCAGACTTTGCACAGTGCAGGAGGAATACGCATGCAGCTCCCTCTCCTCCCAGTGGATGGATGGCATGGATAATGATGGACATTGTGGATGTATAGGGTCCCGAGTTGGGGGACATGGCAAGTCGTTAAAAAAATGTTTCTGCAATTCTCCCCGGGGCTTGTTATACGCGACCGAGATGGACAGGTTCGGCGTGAAACCCGCCCCAGCTCCGGAGTGCGCAGCGCGGGCATGGCGCAGCCTGAACAGGTGCAGCACGCCTCGGATCACCTGGCTGCTGCAGTGGCCACCTCACACCCAATCGAACCCGGGATAGAATAGCACCAAAGCGGGCTAAAAAAGAAAGAAAAAAAGAGTCCCGACTGTGGGGACTGAAGCCGTGACAACCCCCTGTGCTTACCTGTAATCTATGCAGATATCACTTCACAGCCGCAGCCGCATCGACACTGCGGATAAGAGGCACGTCCGGAGCGATTCCCCAACTCCTGTTACTCCTCCCAAAAACCAAGAGAATCACGTTAAATCCGGACGAGACAGAGTGTCCACTTTAAAATCCCCGGTGAGGTTCGTGGTTCGAAAGGCGATTCCTGCACGGGAAACGGGATTCAAATAGCGGCAGACTTCCAGGCAGCATCCACGGATCAGCGGGACTGTACTACGCCGCTCTGTGCGCGCTGAGACCCGGCTGCTGCAGCTCCCATCACTCGGCGAGGACGCACTTGGTATGCCGCTGGAAAAGCCGCTGCGCCGTATGGGATACCGCAGGAAGCTGTGCGTGTGAGTGCGTGCGTGTGCATGCAACGTGTGCGCGTGTGTGTGTGTAGAGAGAGAGAGAGAGAGAGAGAGAGAGACAGCGTGCGTGCGTAGATGTGACTCAGTGCGGTGCTCCTGCTCAACTGAGGTGCTGCAGCGGAGTGCGAAAGAGAGAGTGTCGGAGAGGGAGGGAGGAGGAGAGGAGGAAGAAGAGAGGGAGGGAGGGAGGGAGAGAGAGAGAGAGATAGAGAGAGAGAGAGAGGGGTGCATGCACTGCCTGGGAGTTTGCAGCGGATCTTGAGGCTCGGGAGGGACCGAGGAGGAGAGGACTGTTCTCACAGGGATCCTGACTCCCCCGCAGGAACACCTCGGACGTGGAGGGGGGACTGCGCCGGGGCTACATTTTTACATCCCTGGCAACTGCCCTAAAAGAGGCTTAGTGCGCATTAATGAGTATTATACACAACAATGTCCAGCACCGAGCAGTTTACTATAATCACGTTATTGATCTAATTCCCCCTAAAGATAGTGGGGTGAGATAATTCCACTATAGTGTCCAAAAAGAAGAATGTAAAAAAAAAAAAAGTTGATTTCAAAGTTTGGCACTTCCATAATTTGAATATAACAAGAAAACAATGATATAAGAGATGATACAAGCTCATGCTTTGTTGAAATAGAGGTTTAAAGCAGTGAGGTATAAGCGCCCCGCAGACAGATGAAGGTTTATGTAATGCATTCATCCCCCTTGAGAATGGGATTTGGCAACGCCGTAGGCAGAATTTACACAAATATGCCACAATAGCGGGGGTGAAATGATCAGATCATCGGATTTGAATATCTAATCGCATGCAGGATGATTTAAAGATAGAGATTAAGCAACAGTGCGACATAATTATGACACTTGCATAGTTGCAGGGGGATTAGGAATCTGCATTTTTGCTCTTTGATGATCTTTTAACATGCTCCAGGAGTGTTTCCCTCCCAACATGCATTTCAAGCAATTCATATTAAAAAAATTGTAATTATGTAATCTTGTCTTTAATGATATAATCAGTGTGGGGTGGGGGAATCATGCCCTTTCCATAAAATGGATTATTAAGCTTGCTCCTTATCTTCACATAAAGACAATTCAAAACACATCGTGCACAACACTGAGTCGTGTTTCTTTTGTTTCCAATCTTGTGAAAACTTCCAAAAACAAGCCCCGCTGGTCTGTGCTATTGTTTGAAAAAATGGCCCTACTCAAAGAAATGATGCAGAATTTAGGGATTTGCAGATGAGCTCAGTGGAAACAACTGACAATAACAACTTAACTTCATGAAAACATTAATTCAAGCAGACTGGGGGAAGAAGAAGGGCCAGAGCTGACCATTTAGATCACATCCCTCAGACTCTGAGGCAGTTTACGCTTCAGGGGGTTGGAGGGTGGTGGGGGTCTTTTTGGAAAGGCATCCATGCCTGCTGCAATATCCTCTCTCTCTCTCTCTCGTCCTCCCTTAGTCCTTCTCTCTCTCTCTCTCTCTCTCCCTGCTCTCACTTCCAGAGGGCTCCCCTGCATTGGCTTTGAAACACTGCATCAGAGCCCCACCTACAGGCCCAAGAAATACCGCAGCTACACAGACGCTGGCAATACACCAACCAAGGCAAAGTGCATCACTGGCCCTGTAGTGATCCGAGCACATTAAAACAACCACAATTCACTGCGTTGATTGTGGAGATTTTAACTGAATGTTTTACAAAGACAACTGTAAAAACAATGAGATGGACAAAAACTTAAGAAAAATGGAAATTTTAAATTCCTCCATTCCAACTCCATCTGCGGAGGAAAACTTTGATACGACAGCTGCTGGTGGAGCTTCTTATGAGACTGTTCTGCTAAATCCTGTCGGAAATTAGCATTTCAGTTAACTGTCAGTTATTGGTATCGGGCTAGAAGCAAAAAAGTTACGAGAATAAAGTTGAAATTCACAACACATTATATGTAAATAGGTCACAAATATACATACAAGTTTTATATATACATATTATACAAAAGGTTGCATTGAGCTCAAGCCAGATATGTGTCAGAATAAAGTCATCCAGGTTATAAAATCTATAATAAGACATTCACACCTTGACTCACAGGACCCCAACAAACCATATATAGCTGGTGGGGATTTTAATGACAGGCCTGTTAAACAGGACCTTTCTACACAGCTAAAACCCCACAGAGGTTAAATACCTGTGATACCTCATAGTACTTAGTTATAGAAACAAGTAAAAGCCTCTTGGATAAGAAATGTCCTCAAGGAATATAAGCAAGTCTAGTAACTATACCGACACACCATACCTACACTTCTGAGGATACCAGTGAAAGTTCGGAAGATACCATAGTACTAAGCACAGCAGATATTTTAGACAGCAGTACTGAAGATGCAATACACAGTAATGCAGATACCATAGAAGGTACCGAACATACCAGATATCACTGGAAGTACAGAAGATACCATAGCAAAAATTACTGAAGATACCATACACAGTACTAAAGACACCATACAAAGAATTGAAGTTATCATAGTAGAAAGTTCTGAAAATTCCATAAAAAGTACTGAAGATACCATGGACAGTACTGCAGATACCATAGAAAGTACTGCAAACACCATCGAAATAACTGAAGTTACCATAGTAGAAAGTTCTGAAGATTCCATAGAAATTACTGAATATGTACAATGGACAGTACTGCAGATACCATGGACAGTACTGCAGATACCATGGACAGTACTGCAGATACCATTGACAGTACCGCAGATACCATGGACAGTACTGCAGATACCATGGACAGTACTGCAGATACCATGGACAGTACCGCAGATACCTTGGACAGTACTTCAGATACCATGGACAGTACTGCAGATACCATTGACAGTACCGCAGATACCATGGACAGTACTGCAGATACCTTCGACAGTACCGCAGATACCATGGACAGTACTGCAGATACCTTCGACAGTACTTCAGATACCATGGACAGTATTGCAGATACCACAGGAAATACAGAAGACACCATAGAAAATACTGATGATACCATGGAAAGTAGTGAAGATACAATAGAAAGTACTGCAGATACCGTAGACAGTGCTGAAAATACCATAAGAATAACTAAAGATACAATACAAAGTACTGCAGATATCACCAAAAGTACTGAAGATACAATAGAAATAAGACAGGCAGAAACTGTTTAGCAAACCAAACCAAACTAAAACGTCTGTTCTGCAGAAAAACACGCACTTACCTCCAGTACTTTCCACAGCTGTTCATCAAATGGGTGAATTCCAGCCTTTAAACGCATCGTTACTATGAAATTACTGGTTTAAAGTTAATAAAACTGAAGTTTAATAAACGTTATGATTGTATACAAGGAAGCGGACACAGCGTCACGTGACAAACGGCTAATTAACGCCAGCTTGGACGTCACGTGACAGACCTGTGCGCACCCGTGGGTTTTCTTCAATGACGTAAAAATGAATGCGACTCTGTTTTATTCTGAAAGACAAAAGATTTGTTTTTATCACTGGGTCAGTCACACGTCTCTAATCTGTGTCGTTGTTTTTTATTTGTTTGCTAAATTGTTTGTTCCTAAACAGGAGTTTTTTAGTTCACAACCCTTTCCCCACGTATTTGCTTAACTTCCTGTATCTTACAAAATAAAAGAAACTTCCTGTTTTTAGAATATTTATTGAAAGATTTTAAAGACGCCTCCTGAAGTCAAATTAATTGTTCATTGCTTATTTACTTCAGTTTTGTATCATTACCAGATCAAACTTCCAGGATAACTTTTTCTGAATGTGTTAATGGCCCCAGTGTTACATCAAATGGAGATTTTAAATAAACAAAATTTGTATATGATCTTGTAGAAAATCGTGTATCTTTGGAATCTTTGGTCTCAGGAGGTTTAGCGGTTCATTCACGAAACACGAGGTTGGTGGTTCGATCCCTGGCACCTCTAGTCTGTGTCATTGGGCAAGATACTGAAACCCAAGTTTGCCCTCAAAGAAAAGGCACTGAGTAAAGTATGAAAGCATGTGAATGGGTGAGTGCAACATTGAGTGGTTGATAAGTCTGGAAACTTGCTCTATAAATACATTAACATCTTATAGAATTTATAATCGATCTCTATGTGTTTTAAATGCTTGGATAGACCAGATACGTTTGTTAAAGATGGATCCATGTAGGGAATGAGAGGTTTAATGGCATTCTGACAGGGTGATATGCTATAGTTGTTTAAAAATCTACAAAATGAACTAAAATAGCTTTTTATAAACAAATACAAAGAGGTTCAATGTTCAATGTCACCTCTGAGGGACACTGACCCTATAGCAAATCAATTCACACAATAATTCAACAATAGCTGTGTATTTGCGGGGGGGGGGGGTGGTCTCTGCCTCTCCTATGGCCCGTTATCGTCAGTGTGTCTCAGATCTGTGCTCATTCATTCTACTTTGGCCCCGGTGACAGACTGCGAGGGCAGATCCCGGAGTCATTTGAAGGGTGAAGGTGCGCAGATATCAACAAACCTATTGACTTGATTTAATTATTCAATAGGAGCGCGGCGCTAAATCAACAGTCTGCGGATCTCAATATCAGATAGCTTTCAAAAGCACAGCAAATCAATAGCGCCGCAATCTACAGTGACAATAGTAATTCCACGAAGGGTCAGAATCGCATGACCTCACGAAATTAATGTTAAGGCCACTGGTCCGTGTGCAGATCAAACATGCTTGGACCAGATGATAATGGGTCTGTGTAATTATGTTTTATCATAGGAGCAGCATCCTATCTGTGTGCTGCACGAGCACATATTAATTCAATCCAAGGACACATGGGTTTGAGAGAAGCATTTAAGATAAGTAGATTCACATGCATGTCAGATGTTAAGAATAAATAGTTGTTCTCTCTCTGATCTTAAAACCAAATTGCTAAAACAATTGTAATATTTGTATCAAGCCATAATAGTTTCCCTTAAAGTAACTCAGTTGCTACCAAGTTACACACACTCATAGATATCAATCCCCTTAATATGTCTTTTCTATCAAGATCCATGAATTATTGAATTACGTCAAATTTCTCGTACAAAAATGCTCGTTTAATAGGAGTGTTGTTACAAATGGGAACGTGGCTTCATGCAGGATCATTGATATACAGGTGTTGGAACATGAATTTGAATATTGGCTTGTTAAGAGTTCAGCGAATCTGGCCGTGCTGTGTGAGGACCCGCGTGTTGCGAGGGCAGAGGAGGACGCTGGCTCCGTGCTCGGCTCTTTATTAAAATGCACTGACCAATTTGACTCGGCCATTTGTCTTGCAAATGAGATGATGACTTATGGAGGCAACATGAACAGCTTTGATGAAGCCTCCTTTTTAATGCAGTCAAGTGGGCTGGAGGGAGGTGCGCGCTTGTGTATCTGTGTGTCTTTGTGGGTCGCATCACCAGCTGGCGCGGGGTTCTTTCAGCAGCTCTCCTCATCTTGCTGAAAACTGCGTGTGTGTGTGTGTGTGTGCGTGTTGTGTATCTGCACACAGGCTGCATTGCATCCCTGTGTCCTTTTGAATTAACTCAGTGAACCCCTTTAAACACAGCTGTACATGGTTTATCTTAAGCCTGTGGGGATGCAGAGACAACCCCCCCCCCCCCCCCCAACAGTGTTACACTGCTCCCGGGGGTCTTCCCCTATTCTCCCCTGCAAGCCCCGACACACACACACACACCCTGCACACACACTGTATGATCCACATAATAGACATTCATCACACATCTGTTACAGTATATCCTTCAATACGACAGGCTGCTAAATCACGCGTGCAAAGTGTGTATATATTCACTTTATGGTCAATTTACATGTCGTTTCTGTCTCAGGGATGATAATATTTATGAGGTGCCAATGGTGACGCTGGATTTAGTATGTCCGTCTTCATAAAAGTGTCTGCCCACTCCCTTCACTCTGGCTAGGGCTTATTTCTTTCTTTTAAATCACGCTGAAACACTGGATGTGTCAGCCTCGTCCATGATATCTCATTTCTGCACCAAATCAATTAGCGTGTCGCCGCGCTAATGAAGTTTTATGTGTTATATGGAGGCAATGAATGACACCCTGATATCTCATTGATTTGGACTGTAAATAGGTTTTCAATTATTCGTCCGCATATGAGCCACTGGATGGTAAATTATATTGAAGCTGACATTTGTGTATATCTGGTATGTGTGTGTGTGTGTGTGTGTGTGTGTGTTGGTGCATGTGGGCGGACGGTCGGGTGTTGAATGTGTCACTCATTCATATAATTAGTTAGTTTGCATATTGATGACTTACTACGTTGTCTGCAGACGTGTTCGCCTGTGTGCTTCAGTTTTATTCCATCATGTCATGCGTGTGTTTACTCATCCGTGCATTATCTCCATCAGCCTCCCCATCAGGCTAGCAGCTGCCTGTCTGTCTGTCCATATATCTGTGTGTGTGTGTGTGTGTGTGTGTGTGTGTGTGTGTGTGTGTGTGTGTGTGTGTGTGTGTGTGTGTGTGTGTGTGTGTGTGTGTGTGTGTGTGTGTGTGTGGCCACTCCGGGGCCAGGTGAGTCAATGTTTTGCCAGCCTTTTCTCCAGAGAGCCAGGCTCATGTCCGTGGAGATCCAGACAGAAACACCCCCCAACCTTGAGCTCTTCTGTCCCCCCCACAGAATTTAAGTCTTCCAGTGGGATGAACACTGCAGATGGTCAGGGGGTTTGAGAATAGGGACATCAAATATACATGCAAAGAGCCAGGAGATCCCAAACGAGAATGATGGGATGGAGTGTGGCTCGCAGGGACCACACAGTCCTCCATCTGCGTGTGGACTTTAAAGAGGAAAGTGGAGAGTTGTCAGTGTTTTTGTTTCTTTGTTAAATGGTGGGAAGATGGTTACATTTTTTATGTGGATCCAGATCAGGGGGTGGATCCAAATGCAGATTCAACATGGTCAAATCTCCCAATATCTGCTGTGCAAGCAGGAGCATAGACTGAACATAAAGATGGACGACAACACTGCTCCCCAAAAGTGAAGCCACAAAGTCTCATTTGCCACCTGGACTATATGTCATACATTCTGCCTCCTCCAGATTAGTGGACCAAACCAAAAAGTCGAATTTATTTATTTTGGTTTTATTTCTGGATAGTGGAAGGACGTGGAGACACGTTGTCATAAGCAACAGGCGCTCAATGATGTTGCATCTGTCCTCGCAGGTCTACTTTTGGCTTCTGCGTCATGGTCTCAAGTCCTTTTTTGCCATAAACAGAATGATAATAGTGTCCTTGTCTCATATTTGTCAATTATTTGTCCACCCCCTTTTTGTCATGCAAGCAAACACACACACCAACACACTGATGACTGGAGGAATGTGGATTATCTATCAACAGCATCTTTCAAAAACTTCCCTGGGAGATTTTTAGCACAATATCGAGTGGCACTGCTCCACAAAACACACTATTCCCACGTTCAATTCCCCTTTGGATCGCATCCATCGGCCAAACTTTATGTGTGTGTTCATAACCTCCTTCTGTTATAGCTTTGTTTTCTAGGTCCAGATGTTCTTTCGTCCCTGATGTTTATCTGCCCACGATATTCTTGGCCAAAACGAACGACTGTTTTTGTGCATGAAATGAATTTATTTTGGGCTCCGTGTCCTGCAGTAAAACCCTCTTTAAAAAGCAGATACAGCGCTCTGTGCAGGCTGCATGCTACACAAGCATGTGTCACTTAAAATCACTCTGACGTGTGTCTGAACGCATCATGTTGAGCATTCGGAGACAGGAAACAGCACCGAGCGCAGAGCCAGAAACAGCCAAGTTTAAACACATGGATGAGCAGCTGAACGATCAACCTCCCGTCCTCCTGCTCTTCCACCTTCTCCACTGATCTAGTTCAAATCACATTGTATGTCTGGAAAAATGTCCCTGATTATAGCAGCAAATATGGATTCTACTCGTGCACGTGGCATTTAATCTTGATTCCGCACGTACAGGAAGAAAAAAACAAAATTACCCACAAATGTTATTCTTGCTGTTAATTGATCGAACACGGAGGGAAACACATTTACATTTTAAATTGATCATTGTCTTCCAAGTGTTACGTTGGAGATGTAAATGACGTGATTATGCATGCATGAATACATGTCCTAAACAGGCAGTGTCATGCCACTCTGCAGAGAGAGGGTGCAGTGTGCGTTACCATAAGGAATGAGTGACAGACTATATCACATTCATTTTGCATGGGAGTCTTTACGGAGCTCCCGCTGCACTTTTGTGAACAAACAACTGAAGACGACGCTCAGGCATGTAGACAAAACACAGCAGCGTTCTCACATTTGAGAATATGTTTGCACCAAAGCTGTGAATTCGTGAAGACAGAACAAAACATCATATTGCTGTAATCTGTCAAGAGAGCACAAACATGCTCGGCAGACAAATAACATCTTTGATTCGCCAAAGCCAAGCGAGAGCTCAGAGTAAAAATGCGCCACATCCAGGCCTGTTTGTCAAACAGTATGCAGGAAGAGCGTCTTTATTAAAAAATTTCAAGGGGGTGCTCAAGATGCGTTGTCATCACGTGCAGTCACTGAGGAAATTCCTTGTATCGCTGGATCCAACCCGACTTTTTATAACGTGTTATTGACTCTTTTTACTGTGTTGCCTTGTGATGTTTACAATGAAAATACATATAAAGTCAAGAAAAAGCACCAAGCGCACACAGCAAAGTAGTAAGTGTACTGTATACAAGCTTCCATGCCTATATTAGGGTCCTGACCTCTCCAGGATGACATCGCAGAAGGAACACACAGTGGATTGTGATCGTGGTGTCAGCTGATCGTGGATTATGATCACAACTACATGGCTCAGATATCCAATATTTCTACTCACATATTCTACCATTACTGGCAATACCTCTCTCATTGTCATCGCTGCTGCCTCTTCTCTGTCAGACATTCTTTTGTATAAATACATTAAACATTATGTGAACTGCTATGGAACAACCACATGAAGCATCCAATCCACACAGCAGTTAAGTCGCAGGCATGTAACAATACAATGGCATCTAACTGGGCAACTTATTTCATACACGTACACAGACAAGAGACACGCATACAAACACGTACACACACACACACACACACACACACACACACACACACACACACACACACACACACACACACACACACACACACACACACACACACACACACACACACACAGACACA